>NC_134831.1:163362026-163492304 GCF_004210375.1 Tachypleus tridentatus | reverse complement strand
GAAGGCAGCTAGTCATCACCATCTACCGCCAACTCATGAGCTACTCTTTTATCAACAAATAGTGGGATTAACCGATACACATTATAGCACCTACACGGCTGAGAGGGAAAGCATGCTTGGTGTTTGATTCACGTAATGATCTTGCAATCGACTGATATTTTCACAAAATTGTAACGAAATATTTTCAAGACTAGTTCATAATAAACCTGTCGTTACTAGAGCTAGTGAAGTTTTGTAACCCTGACATTTTGATATATCTAACCCTACAAGTTAAACATTGATCTATTTGTTAAAAACAGGGCTCTTGTTATTTCAGTATTTTCAGTTAAGTTGATCATGAAATCAATCGGAAAGTTTTCTTGATTAAAAAGAAATTAAACTTTCTCTAGAACAAGTGAAGCTTTACCTAGTTTTGGATTCACATTGAAATTGAATAAATTCGTTTCTTGTAGAATGTGTGGTTAAGCAGTTCTTGAAATATCATTAGAAACATAAAAACAAATTTGTATTTTTAATGTTCTGAATATGGAGAGTCTCCTATTTGTGAATTATGAAAGAAAAGAGATGTAAAACTGAAAATATCAGATATTTGTAATATAATAGGTGGAGAAGACGTTCGAAGTGATGAAGACAGTACTGGCAAACGTCCAAGAAGACAATGTAGAAGTGTGATAGTGTGCGGCCAATGGTTAAAACACGTGTGTTCTAAACAAGGATCAGGAAGTAAAACAACGTGTTGAACGAAATATACATGGGATAATTATACTGAATAATTAGTATACTTATAAATGAAACAGTAGAATCGTATGAGTTATATGAACGCTAGTATATTATTTGAACAAACACGAGAATTAATGAGACTTATCAGTGTAGTTAAATTGTAGAATACAAAGTAAAATTAGAAGAAAGAGACGGATGGTCAACGCATTGACTACTAATTGAAGCCAACATTTGGTCATATAAAAGATGTTAGACATCTAATAATTTTACAGAGCGATCATTGATTCCACTTGTTGGAACCTATTTATTCTACTCGGAATAAAAGAAACCCTAACTGACATGATGAAAATTGCGTGACAGGGTTCCGCTTCCTTAATATGAATACACATGATATTGTAATTGTTTACCATTCACAGTTTTGTGACAGTGAAGAAGTCTTTTGAGGACAATCAAAGTCTGAAAGCTTTACAGTTAAGAGAAAAATGGTTTCGACATCCATAGCTGACACAGCAACAAAAATGAACTTCATAAGGTTGGATAATTGTTGAGTACAGTTAGTTATTTAAACTCTTTAAAAATCATCTGTATAATTTTAACTTGCACTACCCATTAAACTAAAATGAGACATAGTTCCATGGATTTTAATAATTCCATAAAGCTTGTCCGATTGTGGTACCCTCTACTCTTTAAAAACAATACTTACTGTTACTCTTGGGATTTTCAATACTTAAAAAAATTGTAAAATCAGAAACTGACTATTCATTAATTAAGTTGTTTCGAAAAAATATTTAATGTATATGGAATAAAATACTGTACACTGAATGCTGCATCATTAAACATAGACAAAAATAAAAGTGACACTCTCTACGTGATATATAAATTAAATTATCGTATTCTACAGATGAAGAACTGATGTTATGCAATAAATAGGATATTTTGAAATGTATTTGAATGTATACTTGTTTTTGTTTTATGAACACTTAATCACAATTCACGATATTATAGTGAATAATATGTCCACCAGAGTCTACAAACCAGATATTTTACAGAAGTAGACATTTCTCTCTAGATATCATTGAAACATATTATTTCATCATCTATCTGTTCACTATGGTCTCTTGAACTTATTGGCAGTCTGCCAGTATTAACTTCATCTAAGCATTTAACCTTTTTTCGCCCTGGAGCAACTGGTGAACATATCGATACATGTAAATATTTCTTACAAGAATGGATAACCTCTACTAAAATAGTTAAGAAGTAAGAAAAACATGATAAATGAAACAGTAGTCAATAAACGGTTGAAATTAAGACGTTTATTATTGATCGATTACATAACGGATATCATAAAATATTACTATAATGTACAGTGTACATCTAAATAGTGATATAATGTTAACAGATTACTATCGTAACGTTTATTAGCCGAGTGATTCAGTTAGATAAATAGTGACCAATAGAAATCATTATAAATTATTGTTAACGACTTTTCTTCTTAAGAAGATGTCAGGACTTGCAGATATGACATTGTATGTTCAAGACATTTTGTTTACTGTGCTGTTCCTGTTACTTTGTGTTTACAGTTGGAGGACCTGGAGGAGGCTGTAGGGCAGTTTACATATTGAATGTTCGAACGTTCTTTTCCCCAGAAGGAGGGGTCCCTTTTGTATATGATATATATGTAGGTAAGTGTTGACGTTTAGTTTTATAACTCTAATGTAATACTCTTCACTGTACATAGGATATTTATAAGTGTTATAAGTGATGGTTAATCCCACAATTCGAAAGTGAAAGGGTAGCCAAGAGTTGCCTTACCTCTGATTTTACACAGCTAAATAAGTGACGGCTAGTACTGATAACCCTCGTTTAGATCTAGGAGAAATTTAAAATCAGAGAAACAAACAGTATGTCTATATGATTTAGGGAATAAAATTCATATATGCAGCATGTATAATTTTAGTGAAATAAAATAAATGTCTGTATAGACACCAATGTGGTGTGTTCTAATGTTAAAATAACTAACTACTAACTATCGCACATCGAGGTTCGTTTGTTCTAATGTTACAATAGCTACGAGTGTCCCAGACGATTTATTGATATATAAACTATTTTTGTGTATATGCATTATATATACATTGAGTGAGCAGGGGTTTAAATAGTTTATGACTATTTACAATGTAGTATCCATTCCACACTAATAATACAACTTCATTTCCACTTACAGTTTTAAGATTATTCCACCACAACATGAGCCATGTTAACAGAAATATATCACATGCAAATTACAAATAATCACTCAAAGTTTCCTGTTGGATCAGTGGGTATTTCTGTGCATGTCTATATATTATGCTGTAATTTGATTCTTAAGTTAAACTTTTACTGGAATCATTCTGATTGGTTGTGATGTTCTTATAACTGTGCATTTCATTAAAAATACAACTATAATAGTTGAGTATCAGCACCGTAGTCTAATTGTATGTTTACATTCTAATAAAACGTAGTAGAAACATCAGATAGTTCGACGGTTCTTGGTAATATTATTTTGAGATGCGGTGGATGTTCTATTACGTAGCATGTCAAAGTAGGATACTTTGACCACTCAATGTAATAGTGTTGTTCTTAATTTTCGTAGCTGTGTTAATCTGTGCGGGAGGGTGTGTTTGTCACCGGTTGCTTTTACGTGTACACTATCGTCCGTGTATCTTGTTCGAGTGTTTTTTTCGCTTGTGTACGTTGGATGCTTTTTGTTTTTTCGTGCACATAACTTCCAGGTTGGTTAGTAGCGCTACGGCTATCTGGCGATATTCTGTTCGGCTGACGTCCATCCGCTTCATGGTGCCCGCAGCCTCGCTTTCCTCGGCGGTCGTAGGCGCCTTCAATACCACCTTGAGGTGAAGCAAGGTAGAATGCCTGCAACAGTTGGGAAATGGACGTTATGTAGCTACGCTAGCATCGCCCATACACGTCCATACCCAGCGAGAAAAAGGAGATTTTCTCTTTGGGGACCAGCGTGTGCCTATGGAGCCGACCTGCAAAATATTATGTGAATGACTCTCCGTTCGGCACCATTCGAACTGACCTACGATGCCGTCAAGGACGGATTGGGGGCGTACTGGACAGTTCACAAGATTGAGTACGAGACCACGTCATCCACGTGCTAAGAAGGGGGGAAATGGGTGAGGATTCTGTCATCCTTCCCCAAATCCAACAACAGTAAAATGTGGAACCTCTAAATTGGCGCCTTCCCCACCATATCTCGTGGGTCGGGACGGATAGGCCGTGTATCTCCCGTCCACGTTGACGGGCTTCGGCACCTGTGGAGTTGGGGATGCTATCGGAACCGTTCGGGTGGTAGGGGTCTCTAAGTAGGCTCAGGCCCATCCTGCTTACACCAGTTAGGTTGGTACCGGGAGGGGGCTTAGGCCAGCCCGGGTGACCTTGGAGTGTCCACCGTTTTTATGGAGCCTCAGTCCACCGAGTCTGGTGGTGATAGGGTTGGGTTTCGGCGACGCCCACACTCTTGCCGCCCAGTAAGTATCGGGGTGGGTTAGTCGGGGAAGAGGGTGCCTGCGAGGATGAGACTGGGTGTTCCTAGGCCTCGGGTGCTTTGGACGCCCCACTCCTCCGCCATTGCAGACGCCAACTTTACATTACATGAGCTACCATGACATAGCTCATTTGATATTCTCGACAACTTCTCCATTCTTCCTAGTCTTTCGGGGTTGGAGGAGGAAAGTTATGGGTAGAGGGGCTTTGCACAGACACACAGACAGTTTAACAATAGATAGAAAAACGTTAAGGTTACCAGGTACGTGGCGAAATTACATCTTGTAAACTAAAAACACATTATTAGTTTCTACCAACAAATAATAAGAATTATTCAAATAAGTACATAAGATCTTTAATATTCATTCTAACTGCTATTACACCGACATATTTTGAAATAAAATATTATATCACCAATTCTTATTAAATTATGAGAAACTTACGTTTTATTAGAGAGTAAATAGAAAATTAAACGACGGTGGGATACAATACTTTTATAGTAGTATATTTAATGAGATGCATACTTCTAAAAACATCACAACCAATCAGAAAGATTCCAGTAACATTGACGTCAAGAATCAAATTACAGTATCATAGAGACATGTGGAGGAACAGACTGAGCTTATAGGAAACTGTGAGTGATTATTTGTCATTTACATGTAAAACATTTCAGTTAACGTGGCTTATGAGTTGTGGAAATAACCTTGAATCTGTAAGTGGTAATGAAGTTGTGTGATTAGGGTGGAATGGATATTACCACGTAAATAGTGAAAAAAATATTTTAACCACCGCACACAATTTATACATAGTGCCTATACACAAATGGTTTATATATCAATAAATCGTCTGGGACACACTTAACTATTGTAACATTAAAACAAACGAACATCGATGTACTATATTATAGTCAATACTTAGTTTTTAACATTATAACACACCATACAAGTGTCTATACAGACATTTATTTTATTCCACTAAAAGTATACAGGCTACATTGATGATATTTCTATCCTGAATCATATAGACATACCGTTTCTTTCTTTGTTTGATTTTAAATTTCTCAGAAACCTACACGAGGGTAATCTGCACTAGTCGTCACTTATTTAGCTGGGTAAAATTAGAGAAAAGGCAACTCTTGGCTACCCTTTTACTTACGAATTGTGGGATTAAACATCACGTATAACGCCTCCATGGCTAAAAAGGTGAGCAAGTTTTATGAGACGGAGATTCGAACCATAGACCGTTAGATTTCGATTCGAGCTCTTTAATCACCTGGTCATACCGGGATGGTAGATATACATTTGGTCCTGAGTGACGGAATACTCCTGTTTCTCACATGACAGAAGTCATTTTTACCAGTTGATAAAGATTTACAGTTTCAAATATCTGAAACTCTTACCTAATTATTTGTTATGGTTATTCTGTCGTCTTCTATACTTGTACATGTTTAGAAAATTTAGTGATTAAGAAATTTTCTTCTTATGCGGTTGTCAGAGAACTATAACCGAACTAAGAAACTAAATGCCAATAGAATTTTATAAAATGTGTTATTTCATAATATTTGTTATGTAATATGTCGTTTCAGAACCTACATCTTAAACTTTAATTGATATCATTTTATTTTCTATCACTATTCCTTTATTTTATTGCTTTATGTGAGACTGACGAAGGGAGGTTAAGACTGACAGATGATGTATCCCCACCGCAATTCGAGCCCTACTTCCACAGTCACCTCCAAAACGTAGGTTTGATTTTATATTCCACATTATACACTGTAACCTATAATTATTTGGATTTTCTCATTTTTATTTTGGTTTTGGTTGATTTTGATTATAACAAACTTCTGGATCCGAACCATAACCTGTCGGATTTATAGTTCTGAACTAGTTAATCAGAAGGCAACGTGAGGGCTAAAAATGACTTTAGTAACTATTTTATAATTGAACCTGAAAATAAAATAAAAGAAAGAAATCTCGAAATTACAAGAATTCTTCACATGTCTGGAACTGAATTTTATTTACTCATTATTACAGTAGGTGGCGATAACTTTACAGTTGTGGTACTGTTTTAAATTATATTTATGAGTAAGATTGTCATTCCTTTTCCACGATTTTGATAATTATCATAATTTTGTGTTCCAAAGTGCTGACTCTATAATATTATATCAAATATAAATAGTTTTGGAAATGTACCGATCCATAACGATGATATCTAAGTACAATGAAATCCTGTGTCATTCCGTTTGAAAGACATTTTTTATTTCCAAGTTGATGCAATGAATTAAAATGTACAAATGTCACCTAGAATATAAAATCATTGATTATTTATCTTCAATCATTATCGTTTGGTTATACAAGTTAGATGTAGCTGTAATTATAAAATATTAATTGAACATGCGATGAAAAGTTCTAAAGTTTCAAACATCTGAAACTCTGACCTAATTACCTGTTAGGGTTAATCTGTCGTCTTCTTTCTTGTACATATTTAGAAAAAAATTAGAGATAAGAAATCTTCGGGGTTGTGAGAGAACTGAGTTTCTCATCGTTTCGGTCATGTTTTGTGAAAATAAAAAAACATTAATGTGTACTGTAACATCTTGGTTTATGTGAAGATTTATGAAAACAATTATGAATGTAATGTTTACTGGTTCGTCGGTTTTGAGTGACAAAACTTCAAGGTGACACAGCTGCAGCACGTGTGGAAAAACACCACGGGGCACGAGATTCTACTCTCACGCGCTCATCAGGTAACCGAACTCTCCAGAAAGACACTCGCACCACAAAGATCGATTTATTGAACATTATACTCGATAGTATGTAGCTTGATAACAATGTGACGTAATAAAAATATATTTAAAATTGACAATATTTGACAGAACTGTTGAACACATAGTATAATGTATGTGTAATGTTCAATCAAGTGTATAATAAAAATTGGCTGGCATTTGGAAACGGACATAAACACTAATAGTTTAACAGTAAATATTAGAACAGAGAGCGCTAGTGTTGAGAATTACATATTGTGTTTTACAACCAAATATCATCAACACTCTAGTAAATCTAGTGGACCATAATGTGTGTTAATTTTTTCATCTTTCATGAATGTCTTTAATTTTTACAATCAAACCTACATCTAAATATTACGAACAAACTATAATGCTTCAAGCTAAGTAAACGACACCAGATTAGAGGTGACAAAATAATAACATCAATTGTAAACATATTCTAACTCATTATTAAACTTTTACCAGGTAATACATTCAGTACAATCAAAAAACATTTTTGTGTTATCTGTGATTAATAATTACAGCGTAACACAGCTATTCATTTTTCATCATTAGATACATAAAATAGAATACTAAACGTCTACCTATACTTTACAGTTTAGATTTTGTTTATAGTTCCAACTTTTAGACAGTTCTGCAGTATTGGATTCTAAATAGACTAACACCAGAAGAACACATCGTTATATCACAGTGTAAGAATATGTTTTGTATATAATAACTGGTTCGTAATAATACTGTAGATACTTCTGTATGAGAGACGTTTAATAAAATACCAAATGACTTGCTGTACTTTTCTGTTTGGTTTGTTTTACAATTAAGTACAACGCTATACAATGGGCTATCTATGCTCTGCTAACCATGGGATTCAACTATCAGGCTACCAACTATCAGACATAGTATTGTCTTTGGTTCGGGAAATAAAAAATGTAATATTTCACACTTCTTAATGTTTAATGTAATTTGAAATTAATATGTCAGCGGAAAATTTAAAAAGCTATTATAACCAACCCAAATTTAACAAGAATTTATGTGTAATAGTACTCGTTACATGAGTTTAGGTAAATGTTTATATTTTTATATATACTGCTAAAAGAAATATAAAGGAACAAGTAAATGTTTCAATATATTTTTCTCGTAACTAAATTTATGTATCAAAAACATATCCGTACGTCTACGAGTGTATTTTTTTAAGCTTGCTGGAGGATGGCCAGACCCAAAGGAGAGTGGTACAGCGCTTCGGTGTGTCACCAAGCGTCATGAACTGACTTTCGCGACGCTACTAGTAGATGAACTCTTGTGGCAGGAGAACAGGTCAAGGCCGTCATCGCTGCAAAACAACCAGAGAGGACCGCTACATTGTGACTACCACTGTGTGGGATAGGTAAGCTACGGCTCTGTCATTGCGAAATGAATTTCAGCATTACACTGGAACCCGTGTGTCGCCACAAAGAGTCGCAATCGTTTGCACGAAGAACCCCTCAGGGCCAGACGGCTTGCTACAAGCGTAATTCTGAGTATCAGATTAATCTGTACTGTATATATGTTTAGGTGAATGTTGAGAGATTTCATTATTTTATTGATAAAATAAATAATTTACGTTTAAGTTGGAGTTTTATTACAAGTTTTCAATAAACAAATTATTAATTATCATATGTGACAATTTAAATTTTGACATTAACCACAGAATACCAAATATTATTTATTTTACTTTCTAGAAAGTAATAATACAACGCTCTACCAACGAAATATCTTTCCGAAAATATGGTGTTTGACAACAACGGAATTAGTACTTTTTATATGATTATACCAGGCCTTGCAGGGCCAGATTGTTAAGGCATTCGAATCGTACTCTGAGGGTCGCGGGTTGGAATCCCCGTCACACCAACCATGCTTGCCCTTTCAGCCGTAGAGGCGGTATAATGTGACGGTTAATCCCACTATTTATTGGTAAAAGAGTAGCCCTAGAGTTGGCGTTGGGTGGTGATGACTAGCTGTCTTCGCTCTTGTCTTACACTGCTAAATTAGGGACGGCTAGCGCAGATAGCCCTCGAGTAGCTTTGTGCGAAATTAAACAAAACAAAAACAAACAATCTTTCGTATCTCTCCGCGAAATTCGAAACATAAAGTATTAAACCTAGCATAAAATTAAGCCAAAATATCCAATAACATATTATACAAATATAATTTTGACATAAGGAATGGTAGAAAACTGTTTTTATTATATGTCAAATTAATTGATGCTGTATTTTCTCTAACAACAATTTTTCATCAAAAACATGTAACTAGTAGAATTGAAACAAATAGCCGTTCTATTAAATCTATGTATGTTTATGTTTTCTTATGCCAAAGCTACATTACGCTGTCTTCTGAGTCCTCCGAAGGGAATCGAACCCCTGAGTATGGAGTCGTAAATCTGTATACTTACTGCTGTGCGAACGGATGACATTAAATCGGCTATCATCGTGTTATTAACACCTACGAAAGAATATTATTTCTAGAGTTGTTTTCATACACACCATATGAAAGCACATAGGGCGAATAAATTTAACTCAAATATTTTGTGTAAATATTAAGTCTTAGCTACTTGAATTTTAAAAAAAGGTTGAATAAAAATGTACTTCACAAAGAAATTAATTTTTGATACATTGGTTAACTTGATACAACTGTTTCTAGACTACACACGTTTTTAAATCTTTAATTTGAATAATAAGGAAAATAAACTTCGAGTGAACCAGTGAGGAATCAGATGAACATCAAGGTTAAAATGTTAGTGATTCAGAACACTTACAATTTTACCTAGTTATTTAAGAACCTCGAAAATATTCACGGAAACAACTGATAAAAGTTTTGTTAAAATGTTATTAATTTGATGTTACACATTAAATTGTAATTATTTATATAGTTATTTATTTTGTATCTTCGAACAGAAGTTAAATTTACCTTCCAGTTAGAAATAAAACGAAAGAATAAATTGTATGGTTGTTGTAAAATAATGGGTGAACTTTAACAGACCTGTGTCTAAAATGTTCAATATAATTTGATAAATACATACACTGCTGGCCAAAATCTTAGGGCCAATGAACATAAAGAAAAAACATGCATTTTACGTTGTCAGACTTAACAACTTATTTGAGTAGATCATCGAAAGATGAAAATAAGAAAAGGGAAAAAAAACAACTTTTGAGCATTTAATAGGGAAAATGTGAACACTATGAAATTAGCCTAAATAACAGCTGGTCAAAAGTTTAAGACCATACTGAAAGGAAGAGTTAATCGGTAAACACGTAATGAAATGTTGTCATTTGTGTTAAAGCATTAGCGTTGTCAACATCTCCAACTTACATTTTCTGTGTTACATTGGGTAAAAACATGGCAAAGACTAAAAAGTTGACAAATTTTGAAAGTGGCAGTATTGTCGAGCTTCAAAAACAAGGTCTCTCTCAACATGTCACCGCTGGTGATATTGGACGCAGTAAAACTGCTGTTGCAAATTTCTTAAAAGATCGTGAGGGATACGGAACAAGAATTTCAAGTGGTCGGCTCAAGAAAATTACGCTGAAGTTGAGCAGAAGGATTCGAGTGGTTGTTCGGCAAGACACCAGTTGATCGTCGAACCAAATTAATGCCCTTACGGACGCATAATGCAGCACAAGAACAATAAGACGGCAACTACGAAAGAAAAGCTTTAAAAATCGTAAACGTCTTCATAGGCCACGCCTCCTTCCACCTGTCATTTTCATTTTGTCCTCGTGTTTAATTTGTTGTCTGATAATAGTTAAAAGTTAGGACATTTTTCACATTGATGTTTGTCTGTAACATAACTCAAGTTATTTTTCAGCTAATGCTACATATTTACCAAATAACTCGTGATATTTTCTACGTAATACGCCACAACTGTATTTATGTTTTAATTCTGACCGTTGATATTATAGAACATTATTTCTTGAATGTGATATAAATTTTCTTTGTTGTCCGATGGAACATGACTTTACCGCGTACAATGATGTCTTCCTCTAATTTATGAGGAATATGTTGTTCTCGTACCTTGTGATCCTACGTTACGTTTGTATCAAATACTGTTACCATAATTACTTGATAAACAATTTTATAAAATATAGTTTAGAGGTGTATTTAATGTTTAATGAAATAACTTTCATTACCAGTTAAACACGTTAAAGCAGCGTCACCTAGTGTAATAATGCAATAAGTAGAATAGAATTCCTTTTTTGTCATCAAGTATTTTTCTATTTTTGCTGTTGCTGTCCTTTCTAATATTTTCTTTCCCATTTAATAAATAGTTATTAAAACCTTCAACAGAAATTTAGGTTCTTTTGATTAATTGGAACCTTTTGTTTGATTTATCGAAGGTTGAGGTCAAAAATGAAAAGCACAAATCTTGAACCGATATCTATTCTAAATAAACGTGTTTAACATTATTTCTTTATGACTGAGTAAAATAAATAAAACCAAAGTATAACCATATATGTTACATACAATTAAGATCATCAAGGTTTCTAACATAACAACCAAGAGGACTGTATCATGTTGAGATATTTCAAATATTCATTGATTCTTGTTTCATAATAAAGAAGTTTAACGACAGAATGTTTACTTTCTCAGGCATGACAGAACGGTATATAAAATCTAAATACTTTATTTCTTTGTCATAAGAACAAAGCCACATTTATCTGTCTGCTGTGTTTACTGGGGTATAATTACCCGGATTTAAATGTTCTAACTTCTGAAACTTATCGCTGTTCCATAGTGGATTATGTGAAGGCGTTCAGTTCGCTGTTTTAGAATTTAGCTTTATTAAAAAAAAAATAGTGACGGTAAAACGTTTGTGTTCAACTTTACCTTAACACATAACGACAATAGCAAAACATAACCACTTGGAAATCAAAAAGGTTTGGAGGAAGAAAATAATTTTAATATGACGTTTTGTGTTTTGGAAGAAACATTAAGCTATTTTCCACCGTTTCTAATATTTAATTACTGACCGCAGAGAATAAAAGATGTTTCTTTAAGGATAAGTTGTGAAGAAACTGTTGAAATTTTATCAGAAACATAAAACGCATTTAAATATTTAATGTGCTGGATAAGAAGAGTCTACGATTTGTGATTTACGAAAAGAAAAGTTATATAAAACTTAACATGTAATGATATTTGTAATATCAGTTGAAACAGTACTGGAAAACTAATAAGAAAAGAAAGTACCGAAGTGATAGTGAAAAAAGGGTTGAAACTCATGTGTTCTAAATGATGTATCATGAAGTAAATGAATGTGTTGAATAAAACAGATAAATAATATTTCTTTGAATAATTAAAATACGTATAAATAAAACAGTCTAATCGTATGAGTGAGATAAGGGTTCATATCAGTTATTTGGACAGGCTCAAGACCTGATGAAACATTAAATTAAAAGTGTGAGTCAAATTGCAGGATAAAATTAGAATTAGAAGAAAGAGATGGTTAGTTTACAGATTGACTGCTGATTGAAGACAACAATGGAATATATAAAGAGCTGTTACACAGTGAACCATTTCACAGAACGATCATTGATTCCATTTTTAAACCACTCGGAATCAAGATAATCGAAACTGATATGATGAAAAACGTCGGACAATGATCACTGTTCTTTAATACATATGACATTGTAACAGTTTGTCATTTAGAATCTGGTGACAATCAAGAAGTCTTTTGAAGATAATCAAAGTATGAACGCTTTTCAGTTCTGAAAACCTGGATTCGATATCCATAGTAGGCACAGCAGCAACAAAAAATAATTTCATATAGTATGTAATTGTTTGTAATTAATAGAGTAAAGTTAATTATTTATATTCTCTAAGTATTTAACTGTACAATTTTAATTTTTAATAACCTTTAGATTAATATCAGACAATGTTATATGGAATTCAATTCTTTTTTAATACTTGCATAAAACTTTTAAACTGTGTTGTCCTCTACCCTTTACGGCCCGGCATGACAAAGTGGGTTAAGGCGTTCGACTCGTAATGTGAGAGTCGCGGGTTCGAATCCCGGTCACACCAAACATGCTCGCCCTTTCAGCCGTGGGGGCGTTATAAAGTGATGGTCAATCCCACTATTCGTTGGTAAAAGAGTAGCCCAAGAGTTGGCGGTGGGTGGTGATGACTAGCTGCCTTTTCTCTAGTCTCACACTGATAAATTAGTGACGGCCAGCGCAAATAGTCCTCAAATAGCTTTGCGCGAAATTCAAAAAGAAACAAACAAACTTCTACCTTTTAATACAATACTCACTGTGACCCTACGAATTTCCAATACTTCCCGAGACTGTAAAATGTGGAAATGACTATTCATTAAGTTGTTACGAAAAAATTTTAAATTACATGAAATAAAATGTTATACACGATATATTTTATTCTTAAATATAAACACACATACCAAGTGACACGTGGTAGGCAAGTAATCATGTGTTTCCTGTTGATGTCTACCTTCATGTCAGTTCTCTGTGGTAGTTTTTATTCAGTTGTCTGGTTATATGAAAAGTTTCTGAGCTTGAAATATTTTAGCGACCCCTCTGTGTGGATTCTTGTACGTCGTGAGAGGACGTCTCAGGCAAGGTTCCGTTCTTTCTGTTTACCTCCTCTGGGATCTAAACATACACCCACGTGTCTGTTGTGCGTGGTGACAAGTGAAAGGGAGAAGAGGAACATGGTGATTGAAAAGTCAATCTCTAACACACCACTTTGGTCAGCAATTCCTGTAGACGGGCGGCCTTGGGGTGCTCCACAAGAGTGCATCGGGTGGTCAACAAAGTACCAGACTTGAATGTTCTTATTAGGTGTTGCGGACATTGTATCTGATGTATGGGCATAGTGCTCACGAAACCCTGGCGTTGCTGCAGTACCCTTGTTTGGCATTGCACTGTGTCCTCTCCTAGGATTCTATGGTGTGTGAGGTCAGTGGGCACTAAAAGAAATTTGTTATTAATGATCCTCCAAGTAAGAACTTATATAAAGTAGTGAAAAACAGTCCATATGTAAAGGACAACATCGTGAAGATTCTGAGCAATAATCTTCAACATGTGTAACACCTGTACCTCATTTTCTTATATTACATTCTATTTCAGACAATCCTTTACGGCAAATATATTCTTTCTTTATTCAGAAGGGATTAGAGACGTTTGCTGGGACTCCAAAGTCAGTCACAAAGCTTTGCTTTGGAAATATCCACATCTTATTGCGTTAATTCAAATTATCTCACACGTTCTACTTTCGTTCTTGCTCTGACTGTTTGGAATAAAAAGTGGTGCAGCATTTGAAGTACGATTCAAAACATCCCTCACCCTGAGGTTCGAAAGTTGCTGTCCATCATTTCATGTTGGACGAATGCTGCTGCACTTCGATTTAATAGTACACTGGGAGTGCAGACGGATCTCTCTGTGCCTCCAAAGGAATCGTTCTCAAATAAAATGAAAAGTCTCTTGACTTCAATGGTTAAAAAAGTTGATGAATCAATGTCCATACCCATCTTTTTCCCTGGAATTTATTCCAGCAAATCCAAGATCCACTTCTTTTGGTTCTGGTACGGGCATTTCCTGGAGAACGTTCTTCTTCCGGCCCAAGATATAAAACGATCTCCGTCGTTAGAATTCTTTTGCAACAAGAAAAACCTGTTGAATCGACACATGGCAGGATTCATAGATGTCAGTATACCTTCCTTGAATAAAGAAAATAAAGAAATAAACGTGGTAGTAAACAGAATAGCTCTCCACCCAAATTACCTAAACATAAATAAAAAGGGCGACCTTGACGCAATGGAACGATCGAAGTTTATGTTCTAATATGGATAACATATAAGCATTGATTGTTTCCTACCATCCTGTACAATTTACTTTTCAGGAAATAAATCTGAAATCTAAAGATATGGACACCTTTCGGCAGTTTTCTTTGTACAGAAATGACAGGTTTTGTGATGGACGACTGAATGGAAAGGTAGCAGTGTTGGTTGTACATACACTTGTAGGTCGTAGATATCCGTGTTTCTTTGGGTCGAAGTATCACTCTTTGTTCTCTCTACCTGTTGTCTGGAAAGACCTATGATTAGTCAGAAGTTGATGTCTTTCACTGAATAGTTTCAGTCTCCCTTTCAGTCCTCATGAAATTCAGTGGAGAAAATTCCCTCAGGCTAACTTCTCATATTGATGGTTGGGGTAGCTCCGTAGAGCGTATGCTCTCACATCACAACCTTTATTTTTTTTAAATAATGGTTCTTATACTTATTTTAATGCACCAAATCATTCTATTACTGCTATCGATCTCACAATTTGTTCCCGTTAACTATTCCCCACCTTATCATTTTCCTATAATTTTGAGAGAGACTGGCTGTAGTCGATGCCATACGACCAGCGATCGATAGCGGAAGCTGGATCATACCAATCTGCCCTCTTTCACTGCTTTTGCAGAACTTTATCCTGATATTGTGTGTAAGCCATCAAAGGAGGACTGCCTAGCAGTAGTGACTAACTGTATTATACAGGCAGCTGTTTAATGTATTCCTAAAACCTCTTCATGATTTCCACGATATCCTCGTGTCGGAAAAATACTGCTTCCTACATGGCACGGAAAGCTCAAAAACGGGCCTTTGATACTTATCGTAGGTATTCCACACATTCGAACCGCATCACTTTCCAGCAGGACCATGCTCATGCTCAGCGGGTAAGACGTTAACGCCGGAAGGAATCTTGGATTAAGTTCACAAGCAGCATTTTTTCTACCACCAGTTCCAAAGACATATGGGACAATATTCTAAATGTCAGTGGGCAATACAGTTTTGTCACCCTCTCAATCTTGCTCTCTGATGGACAGAAAGTAGCTGATACCTGGAGCATCGTCGATACTCTAGTTTAAAGCTTTTGTTACGTATCTAGCACTTTTGTTTCATCCTGCACCTTCTTACCAATCAAGGCTTAGGCAGAGCGATTATCTATTTCCTTCTGAGCTGACTATCTCAAAGACTGTAATTGCCCTTTTACACTGCTTGAACTCAAATTGGCCCTTCATTGGTCTAGCAGTACATCGGTCGGACCTGATGATGAACACTACGAGATGCTGCGCCATCTATCTCCTGATTATCTTGCTATTAGTGTGATTTTTTTTAACTGGATCTCGAAGGATAATGTTTTACCTGATGCCTGGCGTCAGGCTATTGTCCTATCTTTCTCTAAAGCCGGGAAGGATTCCAAAATTCCTTCAAATTACAGTCCATTTGCTTAGACGAGCTGTCTCTGTAAGGCATTAGAGATGATGGTTATGCTCGCCTTGTTTGGTTCCTCGATTCAAACAACCTCCTCTCGCCCCCCATAGTGTAGGAGCCGACGACAGCGTTCCACCATGGACCACTCATTCAACTTCAAACGTCATTCAGGAAAGACTTTCTCAAATGACAACATCTTGTATCAACATTCTCTGTCTGTTAAAAGGCTTATGGTAATACATGGTGGTAAGGAATTTTGCGAGACCTAAACGTATATGGGTTACGCGGTCATCACTGAAGAACGTTTACTGTTGTAAACGGGCTCTATGTTGACGAATTTCACATCTCATGTCAGTCGTCGAACATGAAGTATATTGAGCGGCAGCTACAGACTGTTCTCAATCGTTTACTAAAGTGGACCACAACAAACGGTTTTAACTTCTCTCTATCTATAACCGTTTGCATGTACTTTTGCTGTCAAAGAAGTATTCATCCCGATCGTGAACTCCTATTTGGTGAAGTTGTGCTGAGAGTTGTGTTTGTCCCTAAGACAAAGTTCTTGAAGCTTATGTTTTACTGTAAGCTGACCTTTACAGAACACATAAAGCAGCTGACTGTCAAATGTACAAGAGCATTTAACATCTTCCGTGTCCTCTTTTCCACAACTTTGGGGAGGGGATCCATGTTCTATGTTAAAGATATATCGTGCTCTTATTCGATGAAAATAAGGTCACTGGGCTACGGCTTTGCCAGGACCTCGGCCTTAAAGATGCTAGACCCCATTCATCATCAGAAATTTTGGCTCTGCACTGGGGCTTTCCGCATTTTACTAGTCCAGAGCTGGTACACAGAGTTTCATAAACATCCTCTACACCTCTGCCGTTTGCAATAGCATCCAACCTCGTGTTGTGTTTTTCTTTCTTGATGGGTCATGCTTTTTCATAACAGACGATCTGCCATTGCTCCTTTTGGCCTTTGTTTCCAGGTGCAGTTGAATAAATTGGGTCTGTCTTTCGATAACACTGCTGTATCCACTGGTCAATCCATCCCACTATGGCTTATTAGAGGTTTACAACGCTAACATCAGGGGTTCAATTATCCCCGGTTGAGTCAGCAGATAGCGCGATGTGACTTTGCTATAAGAAAACATACAAACACACTTCCATAAAGCTTTTGCGATTTTACTGTCCTCTGCACTTTTAAACAATACTTTGACCCTAGGTATTTTCAATACCTAACAATATGATGAAATCAGAAAGTGGGTATTTATTAATTAAGTTGTTGGGATAAAATATGTAAGTTATATGGAATAAAATATTATACACCGAATGCTGTATCATTAAGTATAAACATAAATAGCAAGTGACACTCTACGTGATATATAATGTATTCTGTGAATGAAGGAACAGATGTTAGACAGTAAGAAGGATACTTTTAAATGTGTTTACAATTATAGTTATCTTTCTTTTATTAAAAATGAATCACATTTAACGATATTGTACTTAATAATATGCCTATCAGAGTCAACAAACCAGGTATTTTACAGAAGTAGACATTTCTCTCTAGATATTGTTGTAATATATTGTTTCATCATCATTCTATTTATTATGATAAAAAATATGTAAAAATGAAATGTTAAAAAGACAGCAACAGCAAAAATAGAAAAAATACTTGATAACAAAAAAGGAATAATATTCGATTTACTGCATTATTACACTAGGTGACGCTGTGTTAACGTTTTCAACTGGTAATGAAACTATGAAATTTATTTCATAACACATAAAGTAATCTCTAAAATTTATTTTATAAAATTGGTTATAAAGTAATCATGGTGTCATATTTGATACAAAAGTAACGTAGGGCCCCAAGGCACAAGAATAACATATTCCTAATAGTTGCAATACAGAAAGACATCTTTATTCCCTCGGACAACAAAGAAAATTTATATGACTTTCACGAAATAATGTTGTATACTAGCAACTGTCAGAATTAATATATGAATACAGTTGTGGCTTATTACGTAGAAAATATCACTAATTATTAAATAAATTATTAACATTAGCTGGAGAATAACTCGAGTTATGTCATAGACTAACATCCATATGAAAAATGTATTATCCTTTATATATTATCAGAAAACAAATTATAGCAAGAAGAAATTAAGAATTACACCTCAACACACCTTAGTATATTGTGCAGAAAGTTCGATAATTTTTGTATCTTCTTCTTCTTTTCTCTACAAAAGGTAAAGTACAATTTAGGAAAAAATGAAAACTTTTCAGATGAAGACTGTCTTCTCACTGTATTGGAAAGTGTCATCCTACCGCAAACTACCATCATAAAACTAAAATAAGAAATTAAAGATAGTTGTAATATATGTAGTACAGAAGGTTCTTGATACGATGAAAATAATACTGGAAGACTGCTAAGAATTACAAGAGACGTTTTTGAACAGCCACTTATTCAAAGAACATGAACAGAGAAATGGCTACTTTTGAGTGAAGTACTTGGTTTGAAGACTGGTGGACATATCATTCATTATCTTAATGTATTTTTATAGTTGATATCGTAACAGGGAATGTGTTTTATGTTTAATTTTTAATAATATAAAGTATAAAAACAAGTAAATATGTAAGAACATTTAAAAGTTTTCTCTATCATGTCTATTTTCTATAGACCTAAACAAAATGTCTGTTTATAAATATCGTAGTCCTAGAAATTGTGTACTCGACATTACCGTTTCTCTGGCATCACCTTCCGACCACTCTCATCTTACCAGAGTGGAATTTAACTGTCACTCTCGTAGCAGACCCAAACATTCATACTACGAATGGTAATTTTCAATTAAAGTTATTCAATATATTATTGTATGTTGTCCCATTAATCATTTTTTTTACTTGTGTATACTATATTCAGCTGTATAGTTTTATTGTAATTGTAAGAAAACAGATTAAAATATTGGGAAGGAAATTTTATGAAACTTAGGACTCATCTCTGGGAGTGTTAACAAGTTGGTCACGTAAAGTAAAGCCTGAAATTTATATATCTTTCGAAAGTTTAAAACATTTTCAAAATGTCTTGTGTTACAGTTTTTCACAAATAATTTAAGTGGCTTCCTCATTCCCATTCTTCAGTGTTTGATTTTGTTTTGTGATTGAAAATATTTCTTTCCTTCTACCAAAAGTCAGGTCTCTAAAGAGATTTTTCATTTAAAAAGCAAATGGCTCTAAGACCAATAACTTTTGTGTGAAATCCATTTTTGTTGTTATTTCGTTGCCTCCAAATTCATTTCTTTCAGAATATAATAAAAACAACAACTAATGTTTATACTCGTTGTGTCTCGTGTGTTGCGTCACTCTTCTTGCACCATGACTTGTTCTGTTCTTCTTGTTTCAAGGCACTTGACATCATGTTGTTGTTCTTTACATGATAATTTAAAAATTAGTTGAAATTTGTCTTTAACTTAAGGCTGTGATATCCAAAACCTTTCTTAATCAATAAAGTCTGAGCTGTGTACCAAAAATAAAAGTATCCTCAATTTTGTCTATTAATCGTACTTTGGTCATTCTCACCTTTTCAAAGGATTTCAAAAAAATTCTCTAGGATAAACTGTTCTAGTAAAGTTACTTTAACATTGACTATCACAAGATCTAGTGTAGCAATATTAAGTGAGTTGTGTTACTTTGGTTTAGTTCTGTTTGGTGCAGATAGTCCGTGTTTATTTTGTGGAACTGATGTTAGTAGCGCAAACGTGATTTCTGATTTGCAAGTCGTTAAATTTTGTTACGTTTTACTATTGTTGTTTTACTTATTTTTTAAACTGGTTAAACTAGATTCTAAAACAGCTATATCAAAGTCTTCAAATAGTTCCCCATGGGACAATAGTTTCTGGCATTTTACTGCAGACAGACCAATCTGGTTTTGTTCTCGCAACAAACAAATAAATTATTCAGATATGTTTACCGTTCTGTGATATCGGAGAAATGAAACATTCTATCTATCAACTTTATTAATAAGAAACAAGAAAGTCTTCAGAGCCAGTGTATACTAGAAATAGCACCACGTGATTTAGACAAATTTGTTAGAAAGTTAAAAACCTAGATAACCTTAATTGTTATACATGTGGTTATAGCTGGATTTTATTTATTTTACTTAGTTATAAAGAAATAATGTTAAACACCTTTATTTTGAATACATATCGATTCATCAATTTTTTATTTCAGCTTTTACGTCAACCTTGGTTTAATCGAAATTGCATAGGAAGGTTTTTCACTCATGTGATTATTCCAATTGTTGTAGGTACCTACGTACTTCGTTAATAAAAAGCTTTAAATTCATTTCGTTCGGTGAGAAAATGGTAACGTCGAGAACTTACAATGTTATATTTGAGGTTTCTATCCATCTTGATGTCTCAAAAAACCATTGTCAGCTTTGTGCTTAATAACAACCAAATACATATATTAAATCTATTATATATATGCTTATTAATAATGAAATTATACGTGAAAACACTTGTATACTCAGAGTTATTCGCTTTCTCTTTTTCCAAACCTATCCAAAACCAAATCCACCTCCAGCTCCAGCTCCAGATCCAACACCAGTAAAACAACAAAAGATAGAAGGAACATCACAGCAAGTTAAATATCTTAAACATACGATGCCATCTCGGCAAGTACCCACAATTTCTCTCACAAAAACAAATCACATCCTTAGAAAACAAATCACTGATAATATTTTAAAATGAATTTTGTCATCACTATTTATATATTTGGGATACCTAACCAATAAACATTATGTTTATAAAACTCTCAATATTATGTCATTGCAAAGTTTAACCAATGATGTAGCAGAAGACGTCAAAAAATATAATCATGTTTAATAGTAACGTTAATTTGTTTACTTTGTCAATAAAACCTCCTACCATTAATTTCTAAACTAATCTACTTTTTTGTTTTCAGGGTAGTATCTTATATAAACGTTCAGTCATATATTTTAAGATAATGCTATTCGTCAAGTTAAAATACAACACTATGATTACGTGCATAAAAATCTACTTTCAATTGCTTCACCACAGGTACATAAACATCCTCTATACAAACGTCTTAAAGTAATACTCTGTTGACTAGCTAGCCTACTAAATACCGTATTTTACGCTTTGTAAGACGACACATCGTGAAAACGCACACTAATTTTGAAAGACATTATAAAGAAAATAAGAAAATTTTCTCAGCAACCAACAACTTAATTTTTAAAGTGCTTCTTACATTGTATGAAATACGGTATATTGTTCTTACAGCTGTGGATTGTAAGCTCTTTTACATTTCACTCATACCTCCTTAATGTGTGGTATAAATATCAGGTTACGGTAAAAAATAAGTTCAAAGAACTTTGTCTCACTGACCACGAGTATCACAACTTCACCGACAAGGAGGTCAGGATCGGGGTTAACACCACGTTGGCGGCAAAACTTGAAACCGTTTCACTTCAAGAAACGATTGAGGGCTGTCTGCAGCTGACCTTCAATATACCTCATGTTCGACGACAGACGTGAGATGTGAAAGTCGTTCTGATAGAACCCTTTTGCAACAGTGACAGGGAGTTCTTCAGTGATGGCCTTAATATTTATACTGAGAAGTGTGACACTCAAAACGCAGCTCTGAGGGACTTCAAGTTCCTGTAGAAAAGTATGGGAAAGTGTCGAAACCACACGAACTTGGAATCGCCTCTTAAATTAAAAAAAAAAAGTAACAATAGGCAAATGACTACATAACCCATGCATGTGAGGTCCTGCAAAATGCCATTACTCCATGTACTGTCACAAGCTTTCTGAATGTTCATACAAGATGTTGTCATTTGAAAAAGTCTTCTCTGAATGAATTTTCCAGTCGAATCAGCTGGCTCAGGATGAGTGCTGTTGTTGTAACCTACACTGTTTGGGCAAGAGGAGGTTATTTGATTCTTGGAACGAAATAAGACGAGCATGACCAGTCCTCTCTAATGTCTAACAGAGACAGCTCGTTAAAGCAAACGGATGGTAGTTTGAATGAATCTTGTTTCAGAGAAACATAGGACAATATCCTGGAAATACAATACATAAGTAAAACATTCTCTTGCCAGATCCGGTTAAAAAGAAGAAAAAGAATAGCTATGGAAGTAGGAGATAGATGGCGCAGCATTTCGTAGTGAACATCATCAGGTCCGACCGATGTACTTTCTGCCAGACTGGTGAAGGGCTAGTTTGAGTTCTGCCAGTGTAAAGGGGCAATTATTCACCTAGAGACAATCAACTCAAAGGGAAAGATGTGATCACTCTGCCCGAGTGTTGATGGCTAAAAAGGTAGAGGATGAAGTAGAAGTGCTAGATACGTGGGAAAAGCTGTCAACTAGAGTATCGGAGATGCTCTGGGTATTAGCTACTTCCTGGCCATCAGAGAGCAAGATGGAAAGGAGAACAGAATTATATTGCCCACTGACCTTTCGAATCTTGTCCTATATGACTATGGAACTGGTTATAGAAAAGTTGTTGTTTATTTATTTAATCCAAGATTCTTCTCGTTTTGACGTCTTACCCGCCGAGCATGTGCACAGGTCTGCGGGAAAACGATGCGGGTCGAGAGTGTGGGATACCAACAAAAATTATCTCAGGCCCGTTTTGGAGCCTTTCGTGCCATCTGGTAGGCAGGATTCCATCATCGACGAGGATATCGTGGAAATTCTGGTTCTTACAAATGTTTTAAACTTTCGACTGGTATGTTAGTTTCAAGATATATTACATATTAATGATTTTGAAAGAGTACATTAAAAAATGTAAGTTTTAATCTACTGAAAGAAAACAGTTTTACTTCTGAGAGTTGATAGTCTATGCAATGACACATCGTTTATCAAATTCTTAAGATGTCTTTCAAAAGTCCTTGTACATGGTCTTTTATTATGGTGTTTGATAATTGTTTACCGATGTGGAAAGGTTGGGGAAGGAATGAAAAATTAATGTAATGCACAAAACTTTACATCAATGGAAATCTTCTCTTACACATCATCTCAAGTCGGTGGTGGAAGAAGAGTGTAGACACTTGTCCTTGTATTATTACCACAAATTATCAAGGTCCCACAGTTGGATTAGAACCGGTATATTCTGGTGTTTAGGACATTCATCTGTCAGTCGTATGATACAAACATATCGTTGAATATGTTCACCTTTTTACCGTGTTGCTGACATTGTAATTTGGCGCTCAGTTGACTGCTAGTTGTTAAATAAAAGCCTCAAAGTTAACGTGTAGGTGGTTTTTATAAGCTACCTTCTCTCTATTCTAACACTTCAAAATTAGGGAGCTTAACTCGATATTCAATAACACGAAAAATTTTTTTCAACAAGTCAGGCATGCTTATAGTTGGAATAATGATAGAAAGAAAGAAATAATAAGAAATTTTACGTTCTAGGTATTTTGTAAGCTACTTCAATCATTGATTGAAAATTCTGTGTCAGTGCTGTCCTCTATCTTTCAAACAGAATATTTGATAAAACCTAATATTTTCCGACACTTATACTTTACAAGTTGGTACATTTTAGAGATTAATAGAGTAATTAGAACACATAATAGATTATATTAAACATTTCAAAAGCAATTTCAAGTAAAATATTATACACGGAATTTCATATCATTAAGCGTAACTAGAAATAGCAAGTGGCATGTGATATGTAATGTAAATTACCACTTTCTGTAAATGAAAGAACGAAATTAACAGGTAAATAATACAGGATTCAATTAGTTATTGAAACTATATCATTAGTAGGAAAAAATACTATGAAATTATTATTTTTGGTGAAAGTTAAATTTAGATGCTCATCATGGTTCATGTAGAAAATATTATTATATATTTCTGATATTCAAGAGCTACAGTAAATCAGATGGTGAACGAAAATATTTATACGGAATTTATTATCAATACAGAAACAAATAAAACTAATAATTTTGCTTGTTTGTTTCGATGTTTGTAGCTGTACAATAGTCTATATTAACTTTGGCTGCAAAAGAAATTGAACCATCAAGGTTGCCTTGGGCTCAACGGAAGTAAACCTGAGAGAAAACATTGGCTTTCCAAGAAGAAGATGAATGTTTTTAAATTACTGTCACATATTCAGTATGGAAAATTATATTTTATAAATTATTAAGGATAAATACGGTGGTAAAACATTTTCGACAAATGATTATGCTGTAGTGAAAACTAATTAAACATGAATCGTTTCTTTGTTCATAAAAATAGGTAATTCATATTGGTAAAATGATATAAATCTTTCTAATCTAGGGTGAAAACACATTACGTAGAATTAAAAGTCCATTCTTTAAATTTATAATTTCTCAATTTCAATATCACGTTACTTTGTAAAATTTCTCTTTAGTTTAATAAAATACATAATAAATCCATTTTATTAGGAATTTATATTACGTGACCAACCAGTTAACACCCCCCGGAGTATAAGTGATAAGTTTCATGAAATTCCTATCCCAGTATTTGAACTTATTTACCCTTAATTACATTAGAAACTATATAGCTGAATAGATTGTACCTACGTAACAATAGCATGATTTGTGTAAGAACATACAACTATATATTAAATAATTGTAGCTCAAAATTACCCTTGGTAATTGGTCTCTACACGTTGGTCTCTCGTACTTCGTGACAGTCTTTCATCTTTTCTAAAACCCTCTGTACTTTATATATTGGAACTATTTTAAATTTTTTAGTTCAATTTTATGGTTTTTTTTAATTTCCAAATCCGAGAATGTCCAAATTCTGAATAATAAAAATAGAAAAATGTTTCACATTTTTCGTCACTTCATGAAAAAAAGCCCCCAGTAGCTCAACGGTATGTCTGTGGATTTACAGCATTAAAAACCGGGTTTCGATACTCGTGGAGGCAGAGCACAGATAGCCTATTGTGCAGCTTTATGCTTAATTTAAAACAACAACAACAAACAATCATGAAAGAAAACATGATATGTTGCAAATTCCTTCGCCGTTAATTCTTAATAGTAGTTTGCGGCAAGATGACACTTTCCAGTAGAGTTCAAAGACAGTACTCATCTGTACAGTTTTCACTTTGCCTTAATTGTACTTTCCTTTTTATGGACAACAGAACACGAAGGTATAAAAATTATCGAACTTTTAACACAAAATACTAGGTACGTTGAGGTGTAAGTTTTACTTTCTCCTCGATTTTACTTTTTGTTTTCTGATAATACGTTAGAGTTAGGATATTTTTCAAATTGATGTTTGTCTATGACATAAGTTATTCTCCAGCTAATGTTAATAATTTATGTACTAACTGGCCCGGCATGGCCAAGCGCGTAAGGCGCGCGACTCGTAATTCGAGGGTCGCGGGTTCGAGCCCGCGTCGCGCCAAACATGCTCGCCCTCCCAGCTGTGGGGGCGTTATAATGTTGCGGTCAAACCCACTTTTCCTTGATAAAATAGTAGCCCAAGAGTTGGCGGTGGATGGTGATGACTAGCTGTCTTCCCTCTAGTCTTACAGTGCTAAATTAGGGACGGCTAGCACAGATAGCTTTCGAGTAGCTTTGTGCGAAATTCCAAAGACCAAAAAAAAAACCAACCATTTACTAACTAGTCGCATTTTCTACGTAATACGCCACAACTGTATTTATGTTTTAGTTCTGACCGTTGATATTATAGAACAATATTTCGTGAATGTAATATAAATTTTCTTTGTCGTCCGAGGGAACATGACTTTACCGTGTACAATGGTGTCTTCGTCTATTGTAACTATGAGGAATATGTTATTTTCGTAGGGCCAGTAAGGCCCTGGGGCCCTACGTTACGTTTGTATCAAATGGGGTTACCATAATTACTTGACAACCAATTTTAAAAAAGAAAATAGAGATGTATTTAATGTTTAATGAAATAAATTTCATAACGAGTTACAAAAATTGAAACAGCGTCACCTAGTGTAATAAAGCAGTAATTAGAATATAATTCCTTTTTTTGTTTTCAAGTCTTTTTCTATTTTCACTGTAACTCTCCTTTTTGATATTTCCTTTCCTATTTATTAAATAGCAAATTTAGATTGTTTTGATTAATTGGAATCTTTTGTTTGACTTATCTAAGGTGAAGGTTAAAGTTGAAATCAAAAATCTTGAAACGATATGTATACTAAATAAACGTGTTTAACATCATTTCTTTACGTATGAGTGAAATAAATATAACCAGAGTATAACCATATATGTCTTGATATTTTTAATATTCACTGGTTCTGAATAGTTTCTTATTTGGTAACCATAGAGCTGAACATCATAATGGAATTTTATTTCTCTAACATTACATAACAGTATAAATATCTGAATACTTTGCTTGTTTGTTATAAGAACAAAGCCACATTGGTCTATCTGGTGTGTGAACTAGGGAATAATACTTCAAATTTAAATGTTCTTACTACTTAAACTTACCGCTGTGCTATAAGGGACCATGTGAAGGTGTTGAGTAAGGTATTTTAAAATTTAGCTTCATCAGTTACAAAAATAGTAAGAGTAAAACGTTTGTGTTCAACCATATCTTAACCCTTAACATGTAAATCAAAATTGTTTGGATGAAGACAAAATAAATTTGATTTGGCGTGTTTTGTTAACAGAAGAAACACTAAGGCTATTTTCCACCGTCTATAATATTTAATTACAGGGAATAAAACAGTCAGTATTGCCTCACTACCCACCTTTGACACTGAATGATTGATTGTCACTCTTGTATGCCATTAATAAATTATAGAGACGAGGAACTAGAAATGTAAGATAATTATTTGTTCTCTGACAGTGGAGCGTTTCTTTTATTTAAAAAATAAAACGAATAGACGAAGTCAAACTTTTCCCAATCATGGTTACACTTTAAATTATATAAAAAAACGTTTATTTCAGGATGTTTCTTTTACTATAAGTTATAAAGCACCTGTTTAAATTTTATTAGAAATATAAAATTAATTTAAATATTTAATATGCTGGATATGAAGTGTCTCTGTTTTGTGATTTATTAAATAAAAGATATGTAAAACTGAAAATATAATAATATTTTTCATATAAAAATGTAAAAGACATTCGATATGATGAAAACAGGAATGAGAAACTGCTAAGAAATGAATGTACAGGAGTGATAGTGAAAAGTCAAGGGTTGAAACACGTGTGTTCTAAATGAAACAATCAGGAGGTAAAATAATGTATTGTAGAAAACAGATTTAAATATTTATACTGAATAATTAAAATACGGATAAATAAAACAGTCGAATCGTATGAGTGAGATTAGCGTTTACATGCATTATTTGCACTAACGCAAGAACTGATGAAACATTTATATAAAAATGTTGTTGAAACTATAGGATAAAAATTAAAATTAGAAGAAAGAAATGCTTAGTTTACACATTGAACTGCGATTCAAGACCGCAGTGGGTCATATAAAAAAAGTGCTGTACAGCAAACCATTTTATAGAGCTAACACTGATTCAATTTATTATGACCTATTTAATCCTCTCTGAATTATGAAAACTGTAACTGATATTATAAAAAATGTCAAAGAACGTTTACTCTTCCCTGATACGTGTATCAGTGTACTGTTTGTCATTCACAATCTCGTGACAGTCAAGAAGAATTTTGAAGACAATGAAGGTATGAACGCTTTTCAGTTCTAAAAACCTGGATTTGATATCGATAATCAGCACAGAAACAACAAAAATTAATTCAATAAAATATGTAAATTGTTTGTAATTAATACAGTACACTTAATTATTTATATTCTTTAAGTATTTAACGGTATAATTGTAATTTTCAGTTACTTTTAAATTAATATGAGACAATGATATATGGAATTTAATTCTGCTTCAATATTTGCATAAAGCTTTTTGACTGTGCTGTCCTCTACCTTTTAATACAATACTTACTATGAGTCTAGTAATTTCTAATCCTTCTCTCGAGTGTAAAATTTGGAATTCAGTATTTGTTTAGTTGTTACAAAAAAAATTAAATTATATGAAATAAAATATTATACACGAAATACTGTATTATTAAATATAAACACACATGGTAAGTGAGACGTGATAGGCAAGTAATCATCTGTTTTGTGACGGTGTCTACTTTAATGTCAGTTACTTGTGGTATTTTTCATTCAGTTGTCTGGTTATGTGAAGAGTTTCTGAGGTTGAAACATTTCAACGACCCCAAGGTGTAAATTCCTGTACGTCGTGAGGGCATTTCTCAGGATAGGCTCTGTGTTTTCAGATTACCTCATGTGAGATACAAACATCCACCAACGTATTTGCTGTGCCTTTTGACTCGTAAAACGGAGGAATGAATCCTGGTTGTTAAAGGGTCCAACCCTAATACACTACATTGGCCTGGATTTCCTGTAGACGGGCGCCCTTGGGGTGGCCCTTCTAGTGTCAATCGGTTGCTCCATTTGAGGTAGGGTCAACCAAGTACTAGTGTTGGATGTTCTCAACAAATGTGTAGATGGTATGTAATGCTGGTATTTGGGTATAGTTCTCACGAAACCTTGACTTTGCTGCAGTGTCTTTATTTGGCATTGTACTGTGTCTCCTCGATGAGTCTACGGAAGGTGGGGTCAGTGGGCACTGAAAAATATTTTTAATAAGGATTTTCCAAATAAAACTTAAATAAAGTAGTGAAAAAACAGTACATATGTAAACTACCACGTCTTGAACATTCTGAGCAGCAATCTTCAACATCTATAACACCTGTAACTCATTTTCTTAAATTACATTCTCTTTCAGATAAACCTTAAGGGCAAATGTCTCCGTTTTCTATTCAGAAGGGACTAGAAGGACTTACTGGTTCTCCAAAGTCAGTCAAAAGTTTTGATCTGGTGAGATATTGGTGGAAACTTTCACATCTAAACACAGTGAACTCCTCTCACATTCAAAGGCGATTAGGGATAAGGTGTTGAGGTTACACTTCATGCTGCTTTGAATTCGTCACGAGGAGTTATTGTTAAGAGGGATTTGAAGAACATCCCCGAGTTGGAGATTCTTGCTGTTTTATCCACCCAAGGAGTTTCTGCAGTGAGACGTATCTACACTCGCAATAATGGAATTATAATGCTGACAAATTTCCTCATTTTAACATTTACATCACCGCAGGTTATCTCTATTGCAAGTTATCACTACCCATTCCAAAACCTCTCAGGTGTATCCAGTGTATTCCGTTCGGTCACTCGAAGACATCATGTCGTGGTTTCGTGACGTGTGCTTGTTATGGTGGCAAGGACCACGATGCCTATGAATGTGAAACGGATCCTCTTTGCGTTAAGTGCAATGGCTCTCACCTCTCCTACTTTCGTTCTGGCCCTGAATGGTTGGAAGTAAACGAAGTGCAGCGTTTGAAAACAATTCAAAACATTACTTTTCCTGAGGCTCGAAAGGTACTGTCCACCACTTTTTCTCGGACGTACAGTGGGAGAGCAGACGGATCTCTCTGTGCTTCCAAAATAATCGTTCTCAAATCATATGAAAAGTGTTTAGACCTCCATAGTTAAAAAGTTAATGAATCAACGTCAAAACCCGTCTTTGTCCCTAATGTTCATTCCAACAAACCACTTCCTTCGGTTCCCGGTATAGGTGTGACATCGGGTACGTCTTCTTATCCAACCTCAAGATGCAAAACAATCATTGGTTTGTCTTCAGTCGCTGGAATCCTCGTTCCAACAACAAAGTCCTGCCCAATTTACCCAGGATATGAGGTTGAGAAATCTCCGTTGAATAAAGAAAATAAAGAAAAATGACGTGGTGGTAAAAAGAAAAACTCTCCACTCAATTCGCCTAAAACTAAATAAAAATGGCCATCTTGGTGCAATGGAACTGTCGAGGTTTACGTTCTAATCTGCATGACATCAAAGAACTGATTGTTTCCTACCACCCTTTTTGTCTTTCCTTACAAGAAACATCTCTAACACCTGCTGATATTGTCACCTTTCGGCAGTTTTCTTTGTTCAGAAATGGCAGGTTGTCTGATGGACGAGGGCATGGAAGGGTGGCACTGTTGGTTGATCAGCATGTCACCATCCTGTTTATGTCACTCGACATACTTTTGGAGGCCGCAGCCATCCGGCTTTCCTTAGGTCGTACCGTCATTATTTGTTTTCTCTATTTGTTTCCTGTACAGACCTATTAATAATCAGATGTTGGTGATCTCATTGAACAGTCGTCGCCTATCTCTTAACTCCTGGCATAATTTAATGAACGTAATCCCATCTGGGGGAAGTGCTGTTATTTATGAGAGGGATCGCTCTGTAGAGTGTATGCTTTCCGATCACAACTTTTTCTTTTCAGTACTAATACTAGCAGGTCAATATTCAAAAAGAGTGTAACAATACACAACACGCAACGAGTATAAATATTAGTTGTTGTGTTATTATATTCTAAAGAAATTGAATTTGCAGGCTACAAATTGATACCAAAAAGTAAATTTCAAACCAAAGTTTTTGGTGTTGGAGAAAATTGCTCCTGGGATAATAAATCCCTTTAAAACCCTGAATTTGGGTTGAAGGAAAGAAATGTTTTAAATAAGAAGAAAAACTTTAAAATCAAACACTGAAGAAAGAGAATGAAGGTTATTAGTGAAAACTGTTATACCAGACACTTTAAACTGATGTAAAGAAATTAGTGTCACAACTATTTGTTGTAAAAAACAATATCAGACTTTGAGTTAAAATAAGAAAAAAGTGTATGAAATGTTACTTGTGACAGTTTTAATAATATTAGAAGCAGTTACTTTGTTCTTCTCAGAAGCCATATTTTCAAAAAATGTATTCATCAGTAGATCGCTATATTTTCGCCATCTTGTAAGCAAAATAAATGAAATTTGATATATTCTTTTTTAAGTGTGCAGATCAAATTGCCATACATAATAATTAATAGTTTTATATTCATAAATTATAATAAAACTCGGACTTAATCGTAATTTTATTATTGAACCATTAAAATAATTAAATCTATCAACATTCAACCTAAACATGATACAGTTGAACTGGTAGTTTGGTATAAAATATTTCTTAAGATTTATCTAATATTCACTATTCCATTTTTATCTAACAGTTAGCTTGGATATATTCTATATCCCATATTTCTGGCAGACATCACTGCCAGGTTTTTATGACATCATGATCTATAGATTGTTTTGTTTGTTTTGAATTAAGCACAAAGCTACACAATGGGCTATCTGTGCTCTGCCTACCACGAGTATCCAAACACGGTTTTTAGTGGGAAAGTGGACAGACATACCACTGTGCCACTTGGGGGCGTAGACTGTTTTACATGTTGATGTTACTTACAAATGGTTAAACTAATTGTTCGCTTATGAGTTTAGCTTACAAATTGGGCTAATAAATAGCATTATTTATTCTAACAAAATTAAGTACAGACCATTTCCAAGACTTTTTGTTCCGAGAGATTTTTGATTGGTGCAGGTAAAAGGTTCAGCTCAGTATAAAAGAAAATGCAAAGCTCAACCCTGTTAAACACCATATAATACAATCCCTTCAGCTACAAAAGTCCATTTTATCTTGTCTGCTATATCGTAATATAAAAGTTCAAATAGGAATTAATAATATACCGTTTATAGACAATGGACGAAATTTTTCAGACTTCCGTGTTTTTGGATTTCTTAGGATGTCTCTGAAAAGTCCTTGTACATGGATTGATGGTGTTTGATAATTATGTATAGATATGGTAAGGGTAAGGATTAGTGATTTAATGTAAGACATATCTTTCCGTTAATCACAATTTTCTCACAGACCCATCACATAGAATTCTATCGGTGGCAGAAGAAGAGTGTAGACACTTGTCCTTGTATTGTTTCAACATGTTCTGAATGACACCACAGTTCGACTGGACCAGGTATATTACGCTAGCTAGGACGGTAGGTTGTTTTTATAAGCTGTCTTTCCTTTAGTTTAAGACTTCAAAATTAGGGACGGATAGTTTCGTACGAAATTAAAAAAGGTAAAAAAAACGTATTGGTGGACTAGAACTCTTACAGATGATGTAATTATAGAAACAAAACGAGGAATTAGAAATTTGACGGTATGATATTGTTTAACCCACTTTAATAACAGAGTGAAGCTCCATTTTGTGTGCTGCCCTCTACATTTAAAAAAAATCAATTTTTGAGGTTACCGTAAGAAGTTTCGACGCTTTAACTTTCCAAGATGGTGAATTCTAGGGACTTGTATAATATTTACAATACTCGTTACATTTTTATAAAACATTTGAAAAGCAACTTGAATTAAAATATTATATACGGAATTTCTTGTCATTAAGTGTAAACAGAAATAACAAGTTATATGCGATGTGTAAGGTAAATTATCGCATTAACAGGAAGTAAGACAGGATTCAATTAGTTATTAAAACTAAATTATTAGTAGGAACAAAAAATATTACGAAGTTTTTATTTTTGGTAAATGTTAAATTTAGATGCTCATCATGGTTCATATTATAAATGCTATTGTATATTTCTGATATTCAAGATCTACAGTAAATCAGTTGGTAAACAAAAATATTTATACGGAATTTATTATCAATAGAGTAACAAATAAAAGTAATAAATATGTTTGTTTAGTGCTAAGTTTGTAGCTTTTCAGTAATCTACCTCCGAAGAGCTGAAAAAAAAACTAATTCAGGTAATTTAGTATTACAGGTTCTCAAAGTGACCGGTGACTGAACAAAAGGTGACACCAAAAATCATTGGATTTCCAAGAACAAGATGGATGTTTTTAAATTACTGAGATATATTCAGTTTGGAAAATTATATTTTGTAAAGTATTTAAGTCAAATATCGTGGTGAAACATTTTCAACACATTATTGTCTTATAGTCAAAACTAATTAAGCATGAATCAATTCATAGTTGATAAACGACAGACGCTGTTACAGCGATAAGTCTACGGATTTACAACGCTAAAATTAGAGGTTCGATTCCCCTCGGTGGACTCAGCAGATAGCCCAATGTGGCTTTGCTATAAGAAAAAACATACACACTCACTTGTTCATAAAGATAAGGCCTGCCATCGGCAGGTGGATTATGGCGATTGACTCATAATCTGAGGGTCGCGGGTTCGAATCTCCGTCGCACCAAACATGCTTGCCTGTGAGACGTTAAAACGTGACTGTGAACCCCAGTATTCTTTGGTAAATAGTAAAAGAATGGTACAAGAGTTGAGGGTTTGTGGTGATCATTAGCTGCCTTCCCTCTAATCTTATACTGCTAAATTTGGGACGACTAGCGCAGTTGCCCTCGAGTTACTTTGCGCGAAATTAAAAACAACAAGAAAAATATAAGGTTAAGCAGTGCCATCTATTGGCAAAATGCTAAAAGGCTTTCTAATATAGGGTAAAACTCAATACTTAAAATTAAAAGGACATTATTTATATTACTAATTTCCAAATTTCAAAATCACGATACTTTTAATATTTTCTGTGAATTTAATGAAATACATATTAAATCTATTTTATTTGGGCTTTACTTTACGTGTCACACTGGTTAACATGCCCAGAGTGTAAGTACTAAGTTTCATAAAATTCCTTTCCCAGTATTTGAATTTGTTTACTCTCAATTACAATAAAAACTATATAGCTGGATATTTTGTAGGCATGTAACGTAAGTATGATTAATGGAAGAACATGCAATTATGTACTAAATAACTTTGACACAAAATTACCTTCCGCAGAATGAAAGACTGGGTGCTCCACAAGACTGTCAGCGAAATCCCACTTTTTGATTAGATGAGAGTAGTCCCAGAAGTGGCGGAAGATGATGTCAAAGAAACGATTATGTTGAGTACACTGTTTCATGAATTACGATTCTTAAAAGTAATCATTTTGTTTAGGTCGACATATCTCAGAGAGAATGAAGGAAATGTTTAAATGTTCTTACATGTATAGTTGTTTTTATCCATTAAAAATTTAACATAAAACACATTCTATGTTACTTTGTCCACAATAAAAATACATTATGATAATGAATAATTTGTCCACCAGAGTCTATAAACCAGGTATTTTACTCAAAAGTAACCATTTCTCTCTGCATGTTGTTTCAACACATTAGACAAATAGCTGACTATAGAAAGTATACTTTAAAAATATTTCGAAACATTATACTAGTTTATAATAAGTGATCGGCAAGCAGTTTAAAAAAAGGCTTATGAAACCTAACGTATAATGTATGAATGTATTTTAAATTCTATAGTTCTGATAGTTATCAATATTACGTGTTAATGACGTCATTATCTTTAGATTGTTATACTTTGTGATGTCACTTTTAAATGGATGAACTATTTGTTCCCTTCTGAGTTTTGTTTGTAAATTCTGCCAATGAATAACATTATTTATTCTAAGAAACTTAAGTACAGATAGTTTCTAGGCTTAATATTTTTTTCTAAGAGATTTCTGATTGGTACAGTATTGTTAAATGTCAAGGAAAATGTTAAGCTGAGCCCTGCATATTTAAAGAATGACACTAATAACTGTTGTTAAACACCAATTTTCGAAATTTATGAAAATGGTAAAATCTGAGTATTTATTAAGCTGTTACTAAAAATTATATGAAATAAAATATCATACACCGAATATTGTATCATTAAATGTAAACAGAAATTACAAGTGATACTCACTTCGTGATATGGAATGTATATTATCGTATTCTGCAGATGAAGGGACAGTGCTAGCAGGTGAGTAAGAAAGGATTTAACCAGATCACGAAACTAACTGGTTAATATTTAGTAAAAGACAGTATAATAGTTTTAAAAAAATTAAACTCTACAGTTAGTTACATCGAACAATCTAACAATAATTAAATATTATGTCGTTCGTCATGACGTAAATATTATCGTTCATTTACCATATTTATGATCTCCAGTAAATCACATGAAGAACAATGGTACTTGTGTCGAATTTGTTATAAACAAAAAAATTATTCTATGTTTGTTCCTTGTTAACCCAAAGTAGCAGAACAGTTTCTGTTATACTAACTACAGTGATTGAACGCAGTAATTTAGCATTATGCGCTTTCCATGGTTATTAGTGTCAAATTAAAAAAAAATAGTAACAAAACTTGGTTTACCAAGAAAAAACGCAAGTTTTTTAAAATACCGAGTTGTCTTGATTATGAAACATTATATTTTAAAAGTATTTAGGTTTAATACAAAAATATAGCATTTCTAACAGAGAAATACATAACTGTTAAAAGTAATTAAACTTGTATCTTTTCTTCGTTCATAAAGATAATTTGGAGGTGTTCCATATATTGATATAAATGATATAAAGCAGCAAAATATAGGGTAAAAATACCACACATATAGATAAAAGAATATTCTTTATATTAATAATTTTCTTATATCAATATCACGTTACTTTTTAATATTTTCTGTTAAATTATGAAATGGTTCTTAAATCCGTTTCTTAGGACTGTACGTGGACAACTGCTTAATGTGCCCAGTAATATGTACCTTCTTGACGTTCTATTAACGCAAAATCACCCTTCGCAGTGTAAGCGTTTGTGTGTACGCTAAATGTAACAGTCAGTTCCAACTGTTCAGTGAGATAAGAGTAATCCCAGAAGTGGCAGAAGGTAATATTAACAAACGGTTATGTTTCGTATCCTCTTTTGTTAACTACAATACTTATAATGAGTCATTCTGTTTAGGTCGACAGATGTTAGATAGTATGGAAGAAATTTTTAAATGTTCTTATTTGTATACTTGTTTTTATTTTATTAAAAATTAAAATAAAACACATTTCCTGTTACGTTGTCCAACTATAAAAATACATTATGATAATGAATAACATCTCCACCAGTCTACAAACCAGGTATTTTAAACAAAAGTAGCTATTTCTCACTATATATTGTTTCAAGACGTGGATATTCACTCTACTCTCTTGTACTTCTGCCAGTATTACTTACCTAAACCATTTCAAGGGCTTGCTGCACTTCACATATGTTACTACTGTCTTTAAATTTATATTTGAGTTTCGTATTTTTCCTTTAATAATGCGCAAAAGGAAAACTCTCCAAATTCGTCACAATAAAGAAACATTTTTTTAATATTTCTCGTCAGTTCATGAAATAAAATATGGTATTTCACGAACTACTTCACCCCACGTCTTGATAACACTTCGCGGCAGGATGGCAATTCTCAACACAGGTCTGAGACTGGGAAAAGTCCTTCATGGTATAAACAGTTTTTGCCCTTTTTTAAAATTGTACTTCCAGGTTTCTGTACAGCAGAACAAGAAGTTATAGAAGTAATCAGTCTTTCAACACAAGATTCAAAGGTATGTTGAGCTGTAATTGTTATTCTTTTTATGTGTTTAACAGAAAACTTGAGAATTCACATGCGATTTTACTATCAATAGAAAAATGAATAAAACAAACAATTATTGTGTTTAATTGTTGTGAAGCACAAAGCTAGACACTAGTCTATGTTATTTGTTAACCCCCGAGAGAAGGACTGAGATATTATTATGGTACACGAAAGATAATTTTAAAATGTTTCTATTTACTCTGTTGACAGAAGAGATGTTGTAAAACAATGACCAATTGCGATATTATTTCAACAATATCTTTATATTCCTGCTCACATTGTCAAACAATTGTATTTTGTTCATATTCTGAACTGTTTCTTTTATGTAATAATAATGAATTTTAAATAGCAAAGTGTGATTTTTTTTTGACGTAAAAATCGGGAGTTAACTGAACAGTGTAATAAATTATTTTAATATACAAAGTGTGTGTAAGATCGATATATGAATGTTGTAACCTGAAATTAGTCAACTATCTTTTGAAAACGTGCAAATTTCTCTTATATTACATTCTGATTTTTCTTTCTGAACTGGGGTGAAACGTCTTGTTCCAAGATGTTGGTGTGAGAACTGCATGTACTGCCTTATAGTTTTTATTCACGCCCTGAAAGGTGGGTCGACGTGAAACCTCACCAGTTTGAATCAACCAATCAACAAACATTAGAACAACAGTTCTTTTCTTTGTGACTGTGAGAATTGAAGTTTTCGTGATTTCCTTGAACATTTTTCAACGTTTCCATATACGTACATAAAAATGTTAGCTTTGACAATCAGTGACGTAGTCGTCCATGAAACAACAATATTAATATCACGTTAATTCACAGTCTTTCTTCTTAATACAATGTAAGCTTTACACTTTCTTCAGTATAACACAACAATGAAGTTATGAAGTAAGTGGTATATTTTATTTTGTTTGTGTTTTAATGTGGTACTGAGATAGTACTGAATGTTCAACAAATTTTATTTGCTCTGATGTTTTTCCTTCTTATTGTTGTTTTACTAGTGGTACAATTCGAGGTGGAGGTATTAATGGAAGCTGGTGGTTAAATGCGTTGGAAAAAATCAATAAACACTAAGAATATTTCAGTATTTACAAGGAAAAGTATTAGAAATACAGTGGTACCTCGGTTCTCGAACTTAATCCGTTCCAGAAGGCTGTTCGAAAATCGAATCAATTTTTCTCATAAGAAATACTGTAAACTAAATTAATCCGTTACAAACATTCAAAAATTACGCATTGTAAAGCATTTTAAGAAAAAAAATTGCTTATTTATACCTGTATAATAACACTTACATGCATAAAGTCAACCACAAAAATTATAAACACATAAAAAAACAATAAATGAAAATTTAACTGCACTTTACCTGTGCTGAGGAGAGCTGATGGCGTAAGTGAAAGGTGGTGAGGAACGTGGATAGTAAGAGGTTTATTATTGTTTGGAAGGGGAGTCGCCTTCTATAAAAACGTTAGGTAACTCTCCTTATTGGGTTCTTTCTCTTTACTGTCTCTTTGCACCGCTACAATCTATTTGAGACTCACTGGACCTAATTCTCACTAAAAACTTGTATAATGACGTTTGTTTCTGCCTGCATTTCAAAATGTTTCTGAAGTAATACACGGCATTGTCATTGAAAATGTTTATGCTGCGGTTTCCTGCAGCTTTTTCAGGTGGAGTTTTTCCACTAAACTTTGTAACTCTCCTTATTTTCCACACATTTCCTTGATTAGTGAACTAGGAACCGCCTCCCTTCCCTCCTCCTCATCTGAACATACTTCCTTAGTTTCCTTCTGTTGGTGCTCCTTCCGAAGGTCTTAGAGATCTTCCGAGGTGAGCTTAGTGTTGTGGTCTTCCACCAACTCCTCCACATTATCACCACTTACATTCGATCCCATACATTTGCCTAATGGGACAATATCCTCAATCAGCCCCAAAGCCTTCAAAGTCTCTATCTGCTACTGAGTCCGGCTACAGTTTCTTCCAGGCTGAGTTCATGGTCCTCAAGACACTTCCCTCCAGGCTTTGTCTATGATCCTCCAGCAATGGAGGATATTAAAGTGATTTATCCAGAACTCTAAGGGTTAACTCCACCAACCGGTCCTCCAAGGCTGGTGGGTGACCAGGTGCATTGTCCGTCACAAGAAGAGCCTTGAGTGGCAACTGATTTTCCGTGAGGTAATTCTTTACACTTGGGGCAAACACTACATGGATCCACTCCTTGATACCCATGCTTTACTCTTAGCCCTCCACATATTATTTAGTTTACTTTTCAGGACATTATTTTTCTTAAAAACCCTCAAGTTCTCAGAATGATACACAAGCAAAGGCTTAAATTTTAAGTCCCCACTTGCATTACTACATAACAATAGAGTTATCCTGTCCTTCATTGGCTTGTGTCCTAGCAGTTACTTCTCCTCCTTGGTGAAGTAGATTCTCTTTGGCATTTTCTTCCAAAAGAGGCCTGTTTTATCAAAATTGAACATTTGTTGGGAAATAAAACTCTCAACTTCTACATACTCCTTAATTTTCCTAACAATTTTATCAGCAGCGTCTTTGTTAGAACGGGCATTCTCCCCATGTCTCACCACATAATGTATGCCACTACTCTTCCCAAATTTTTCAAACCACCCCTACTGGCCTTGAAGGCATCACTTGTATCAGTACTCGTTCTATTGTTGTTTTTCAAGAGGTCACCGTACAATTGCTTTGCTTTCTCACAAATGATGGTCTCAGAAATGCTATCACAGGCTAACTGTTTCTCTACCTCTTCCATTCTTTGTGATCTTTGTTTCGTAAGCATTGTCACTCCTTTTGCAACATCATATTCTTGATGACCTCTTTATTTTTCAGTATGGTGCAGACTGTAAACTACGCCATACCAAACTATGTAGAAAGGTCAGACACGGGAACACTACTCTCATACTTCGCTATTAGATGTTTTTTCACCTCTATTGTGGCTCTAACAACTTTTCTGTTTGGTTTGCTGCTTTCATTATCCTTCTTTGACCCCATAGTTGCTTATTTAATCAGAATATTTAGAAAAAACAAAAGGAAAAACCAGAACGTTCACAACAGATTTTAGCAGGGGTGTGGACTGAGCGACAGGTGTGGGTAAAATGTTTTGGACAACTGGGCGTGGGCCGAAAATGGTCGAAGGGTCGTTCTGGTCATCAAACGGGTTATTTCGGGGGTTCGGGCTACGACAGCTTGGTTCGGGAACCGAGTTTATGTTCGACAACAGAGACATTTTTTTTCCCAAACAATATGTTCGAAAACCGAATTGTTCGAGAAGGAAGTCGTTCGAGAACCGATGTACCACTGTAAATATTACAAATAATTCATGTTTTTGTTTGTTGTTAGGCACAAAGGTCTGTCACAGTTGAGAGCACACGAAGAATCGAAACCTGAATTTAACATTATAAGTTCTCCATGTTACCAGTGGCTCAATGGAAGGAAAATTAGTATATATACATACAATGAATTGAAACCTTCGTATGAACCAAATACCTTACGATATACAAAATATTTAAACAATATTTCGAAACATCACATCAGTGTACAAAAAAAAATCGGCAAGCTGTTTAAAACACTTTATTAAACCTAATATTTTGATAGTAAATATTAGATAGCTCTAGGAAATGGAGTTATCTTCGATAACTACTTACTGTTACTATGTAATCAGAGCAAACACCTTCGACGATTGAATATATTATGAGGGCCATATGTACTGAAACATTTCACAACATGTTTTATTAATATTTTATAAATGAACCTACATGCAAATAGTGAAACCGAAAGATAATGACTGAAAATAAATAATCAATGATCTTTTTTTATATGTGACAACACGTTACTTGATATGTGACATTTGTACTTTTAATTCTTTGTAACAAGTTGGAAATAAAAAATGTCTTTCAAAGAAAATGACGCAGAATTCCATAATATTTGGAATATCATCGTTATGGATCATTATATTTTCAAAACAATTCATGTTTGATATAATATGATGGATTCAGCGATTTGGAACACAAAATAATAATAATTATTAAAATGAATGTCAACCCTAATCGTAAATATAATTTAAAGCACTGCTTTCAAATATAAAAGTCGCGAACCTACTGTAATAATAGAGTATATTAAAATTCACTTTCAGACATGTGAAGAATTCTTCTGATTTCACTGTTTCTTTCTTTTATTATCTTTTCTGCTTTCAATTACAAAATAGTTACTAAACTAATTTTTACGCCTCACTTTGCTTTCTGGTTAACTTGCTCAGAACTATAAACCCGAGAGCTCATGGCTCGGATCCCAAATCTATTATAACCAAAACCAAATCGAAACAAAAATAAAAGTAAACAAAGTAAAAGAATTCCATTGTACAGGCTATAATGTGGAATATAAAATTTAAGTTACGTTTTGAAGGTGAACGTGGAAAAATCTCTCAAATTGCGGTGGGGATACACTATCTGTCAATCTTAATCTCCATTTATCAATCTCACATAATGCAGAGATGTTAACTATTTTAAATGACTGAGCGTAATGATTGTAGACAGAGCCCTTTATCATTTGCTGCTACTAGGCCTGACCAATGTCTCTAAGCTGTTTATTATTATATTACTATTGTAACTATTATTACTGCTATAGATTGCTCATTTATGACTGTGTTTTGTGTACTTAATAAATAAATAAAAAATATCTTTTGAAATTCTTTTCCGTATTCTGAATTCTTACACATAATGTCGTTATCTGCATTGTTTTTGTTTTCGCCTCAGCCGTTTGTTGGTGATATGCCGATTTTGTATGTCTGGAACAATAGTTTATCCCGCCATGCGCCACAGAAAAATCGATGTGACAAACTGTACAAAACGCATGACTGTCACTGATTTTTGATGCAATATCCGGATATTTTGCACTATACACTTTCCTAAATTCACAGCTTTTTTAGTCCTTTTAGAATTGCCCGTAACAAGACAATCTGGTGAACAAGACATTTTTCTTTCCATCTTATGAACGATCGCATTGGTGTTTCTATATCGCTCAGAAAACGAGAAATACCCATCAACGCGAGCGCTGATGACGTAACTACGGATTCTCCCACGTACCCAGTATGGAGAAGCACCGCACTCAAACTATTGGTAGATGTCGGAGATCCAAAATTTGTTATTATTTCAAGCACAAACATGATTATTGCAAGTAACAATTTATACTATGTCTTTTATTTATTATCCAAATTTATTTGTATCTCACTAGTTGTCTTAGACGTATGTTCGAAAATGTTGCAACAATAATAATACAAATAATCAAAATTTAATGTGTCACATTAAATCCAAGATGTTCCATCTGAAAGTGTGTTAACTTGTTTCGGTTAATATTTTTCGAAGCTTTGCAATAACTTCGTCAAATATTCAGATGTTCTATATCATCAACACATTAATTCTGATATTTATATGGTCCCTCACTCGTTTATTCGAAGCTAATTTAGCTGATTATTGAAAATGCAAATCGAATTATGTGTAGAGTTTAATGATATCTATTTAGTGTTAACTATTTCTATATTTCATTACAATTCAAAAAATTGTACTTATCATTCCATCAATTAAATTTATTCGCTCAAACATGCTTTTATCTGGTGTGTAGAAAGTCAACTGTTGAAGTATTTTTTGTGTAAATTATACAATAATTAATTAAGTAATTTTTAGGTCACATTAACTTGCTGAAGACACTAAATCCTAAAGCTTGTGGTTTAAATACCGTTGATGAAGAACATTTCTATGCTATCTTAATTAAATGGTCCGTTTTGGTTTCACTTAAACTAAGGTTGAGGTCAAAGTTGAAACGTAAAAATCATGAACCCATAGGTATTCTAAACAAAGGTGTTTAACAATATTTTTTCATAACTGAGTAAAATAAATAAAACCAAACTCTAACCACTTGTGTTACAAACAATTAATTTATTTAATTAATTAATTAATCTAGGTTGCTAACATTATAATTAAAATGTCTAAATCACGTTATGATATTACTAACACTCACCGGTTCTAAAGAGTTTCTTGTTTCATAACAATAAAGCTAAACAACAGAATGTTTTATTTCTCTCATATGACATTACGGTATAAATATAAAGAACAAAGTCACAATGGTCCACCTGTTGTGTTTACTCTGGGGAATAAAACCCCAAATATTATCGTGGGGATTTTTTTGTAGACATTGAAATAGCTGTTTTAGAATCTAACTTCACCAATTTAAAATATAGTAAAGTAAAACGTTTCTATTCAACATTACTTTAACATTTAATGACAATAGCAAAACGTATCAAAATTAAACGACTTGAAAATCAGAAATCATGTTTGTGCTGTTGACGTTAGATTCCCAAAATAAACACGAACTTTCTGCACAAAACAGAAAGACAATAAACTACACAACTCATTTAATATAGCTATAGTAGATCTTCTAAGAATCAATATCGAAGTAACTTCACGAGAACAGCTTAACCTAGAGATGTCTAGTAATTCTTGAGAAAGGTGAGAATTACCAAGGTATATTCCCTGAATAAATGGAATAGAGAACATTCGATACGTTGAAAACAGTACTGGCAAACTGCCATGAAAAGAAAGTACAGGAGCGATAGAGAAAAAACAAGAGTTAAAACACGTGTGTTCTAAATGATGCATCAAGAAATAAAACAATGTATTGAACAAAACAGATGAGGTATAATTATACTAAAAATAAAAGCACGTATAAACAAAACAGTTGAATCGTATGACTCAGATGAGAGTTGATATGCATTATTTGGTCTAACGCAATAATTAATAAAATATTTATTTATTTATGTGGTTTAAATTGTAGGATAAAAATTAAAATTAGACGAAAGAGGTAGTTAGTTTACGCATTGATTATCGATTCAAGACAACAGTGTGTCATGTAAAAAGATGTTAGGCAGCGAACCATCCACTCGGAATTAAGGAAACCGAAACTGATATAATGAAAAATTTCGGTTAACTATTCCTTAATACATATGACATTGAAATTGTTTGTCGTTAACAATCTTGTGGCAGTCAAGAAGTATTTTGAATACAATGAAAGTATCAAAGCTTTCAGTTTTAAAAACCTTCATTCGATATCCATAGTGCACACAGCAACAACAAAAATTAATTTCATAAAGTATGTAATTGTTTGTAATTAATAGGATATAGTTAATTATTTATATTCTTTAAGTATTGAACTGTATAATTTTAATTTTCAATAATTTGTAAATTCATGTATTGAATTTAATTCTACGTCCAAGCTTGCATGAACACTTTTGATTGTGCTTCCCTCTACCTTTTAATTCAATACTTACTGTGACCGTAGGAATGTCCAATACTTTCCAAGACTGTAAAATCTGGAATTGACAATTTATTAAGTTGTACGAAAAAATTTAAATTATATGAAATAAAATAGTGTACACGAAATACAGTATTGTTAAATACAAACATACTTAGTAAGTGATACATTTCTGAGGTTGTAACATTTCAGCTACCTCTAGGTGTGGATTTTTGTAACTTGTCAAGGGACTTCCCAGGAAAGGTTCTGTTCTTTCAATTTACCTCCTCTTGTATTTAAACATCCACCAACGTGTTTACTGTGCGTGGTGACACGTGAAGGGGAGGAGAGAATCCTGGTTGTTGAGGGGTCCAACGATCACACATCACTTTGGTCTTGAATTCCTGATTACGAGCGGCCTTGGGATGCCTTCCCGAGAATTATTCGGCTGGTCTACTTGGACTAGGGTCAGCTAAGTACCAATGTTAGATGTTCTTAACACGTGTTGTGGACATTGTATCTTACGCTGGTGTTTGGGAATAGTGCTCACGAAACCCTGGTGTTGTTGCAGGGTCCTTGTTTGGCATTATACAGTGTCCCCACGTAAGTCCCCATGGTGGATTGGTTCAGTGGGTACTGAATTTTTTTATTGGTCGTCCAGATAAAAAAATTAATAAAATAATAAAAAACAGATCATAGGTAAACGTCCACGTTTTGAAGATTCTGAGCAGCAATGTTCAATATATGTAGCCCCGATATCTCATTGTCTTATATTACATTCTCTTTCGGACAAACTCTTGGGGTAGATGTTCCAATTTTTTATTCAAAAGGGACTAAAGGGACTTGCTGGATCTCCATATTCAAGCAAAAAGCTTCGCTCTGATGACATATTGGTGGACACATCTACATATAAACACAGTGAACTTTTCTTACATTCAAAGGCGATTAGGGATATACCTATTGAGGTTACTCCTCATGCTACTTTGAATTCCTCAATCTGTCCTTCTTTCACTGCTCTCGCAAAATTTGACACTGACATTGTCTGTAACTCATCAATAGACGACTGTGTAGCAGCAGTGACTGACTGTATTATTCAGGCAGCTGCTTAATGTATTCCTAAATGTTCGACACGTTTTCTACGATATCCTTGTCGTAGAATACTACCTGCCCCATGAAACGGAAGGCTCAAAATCGGGTTTTGGAAACTTTTCGTATATATCCCACACTTCCGTGCCACATCGTTTTTCAGCAAACCAGTGCACATGCTAAAGGGGAATACAATTAAGCCGCAATTAATCTTGGATTAAGTTCACAACCAGCAACTTTTCTACTTTCCGTTTCAAAGCCATAAGGGACAAGATATTTGTGAAATATTTGAAGATATTGGGTTAGTTATTTTAGAATCTAGCTACACCCAATTAAGAAATATTAAGTAAAACGTTTGTATTCAACCTTACTTTAACATTTAACGACAATAGTAAAAAATAACGAAATTTGATGACTATTAAATAAGAAATCATGTTTTTGCTACTGATATCAGTTACCCAAAATAAGCACGGACTTTCTGCACAAAACAGGACTATAATAAACTTCACAACTCACTTAATATGGTTTCAGTAGATCTTGTGATAATCAATATTGAAGTAACTTCACTTGAACAGCTCCTAATTCTTGAAAAAAAGGAAAGAAAGAACAAAGTATATTTCCTCATCGAAAGATGAAGATATTTTTATTTTTGTAACATTAACTCAGACTTTGTTAACTAAGAAATATTTTAAATGTCACAGCCTAAAGTTAAAGACAAATTTCAACAAATTTTTATAACCATCAAGTTGAAGAACAACAAGAAGATGACAAGTGTATTGAATAGAAGAAGTCAGGATAAAAAAGAGTGAAGAAACACACTAAACGCGACGAGTATAAACATTAGTTGTTGTTGTTTAATTATATTCCAAAGGAACTGAATGTCAGAGCAATAGAATGACAACAAAAACTGGATTCAACACAAAAAATTGTTCAACTTAACCATTTGCTCCTTGGTTAAAAAAATTCCTTAGAGCATTGATTTTAAGTTGATGGAAACACTGAAGAAAGGGAATTTGGAAACAACTTAAATTACTGGGGAAAAAGGCTAACACCAGACTAAAATGTCTGGTGGACTCATGTAAATAAATTAGCGTCTCAAGTATTAATTATAAAATTATAAAGTCAAATTTTGAGTTTATCTGAGAGAAAAAGTGTCTCAAATGTTAGTTATAATATTATTGCGACAGGGCCGCACTATACCTTCTGTTTATCGTACTTTGGACTATAAAACTACAAACTCATTGTTCTTGTCCCGTTGACGTAAGATCGGTCTACACGATATTTATGTCTAGGTACGAAGTCTGATATATTATAGGAATTATTGTTAAATTCTGGTTGTAAAAATGTTTCAAGCTTTCAACGGATATGTTAATTTCAGGATATATCAAATATTAATAATGTTGAAGGGTTCATTTGAAAAAAAAAATTATTACTTTTAATCTACTCAACGAAAAACAGTTTCACGACTGACAGTTGGTATTCTATGTAATGACACGATGTTATATGGTTAATTAGTCACATCGTTATATCGTTACATAATATTTCAAACAAGAATTAATAATATACCGTTCATGGACAACGGGTGCACCTCATCGGATTTCAATGTCTTTCGATTTATTTGGATGTCCTTCAAAAGACCTTCTATATTGACTTTTATTGTAGTGTTTGATAAGTGTGGAAAGGTTGGAGAAAGAATGGAATATTAATGTAATGATAAAACATTCCTTGAATGCAAATTTTCTCACACACCCATCTCCTGTTGGTGGTCGAAGAGGAGTCTACCCACTTACTACCCACTTGGTCTTGTATAATTATCACAATTATGAAATTTTCACAGTTGGAAAAGACACGTTTCATTCTAATATTTAAAACAGTCAACTATTAGTCCCATCATACAAACATATTGTTAAATATGTTCAGTTATTTTCCATCTTGAGGACATTGTAATGAGGTAATCAACTCTACTGCTAGTTGTCAATGAAAAGCCTAAAAGTTGACGGAAGGTGGTTTTATAAGTTGCCTTATCTTTATGTTCACACCTTAAAACTAGTGACATCTTGCTTGGCACGAAATTTAATAAATCAGAAAATAAATTGCTGGAAAAGTCAGGTACGTTAATAGTTAGTATAAATATAGAAAGAAGAATAGTTTCAGCTTTTGAGAGAAACCCATACTTCCACAAACAAAGAGACCACAATCACTTGATCAGAGATCTTCGTCGAAAAAAGTCGAATGTCAAGACTATATTTGAGAGCTGATGCGTAAAAGTGATTTACATTACAGTCGCAAATGTCGAAAAACTACTTATTCGCTTCTAAACATTTTTGTATAACTTTAGTATAAATACATGTAAATCGTGATTCATATGTTGTTTTACTTAGACCTTAATTAAACGAAAACGTTCACATTTCCCTCTTTTATACAGAAAATAGGTTAATTTTTAAATTTCATTATCCAGGTCACAAAAGCAAAGTTTGAACACAATAATGGCCATTATTTACACTTTTACAATACAAGCAATTAAGAAATAGAACTTACTACGCAGGAACAAAATTCTGATGCAAAGTGTAATAGATATAAGTTAGGACATTTCTCAAGTTGATGTTTGTCTGCAACATAACTTATGTTATTCTCCAGCTAATGTTAATAATTTATTTAGTAAATAGTGATATTTTCTAAGTAATATGCCGACATTGTATTTATGTTTTAATTTTGACAGTTGTAAGTTTAGAACGTTATTTCATGAATTTGATGTAAATTTTATTTGTTGTCTGATGGAACATGACTTCACTGTGTACAATGGTGTCTCCCTCTACTGAAGCTGAGAAATATGTTATTGTTATACCCTGGAGCCCAATTACGTTTCTATCAAAGAGGGTTACCATACCTACTTGGTAACCAATTTCGTAAAATAATGTTCAGCGATGTATTTAATGTTTAATGAAATAAATTTGATTTCTTGTTACAAACGTTAAAACAGCGTCACCTCGTGTAATAATACAATATATAAAATATAATTTCTGTTTTGTTATCAATTATTTTTCTATTTCACCTGTTGTTATCCTTTCTAATATTTCCTTTCATTATTATTTAATCATTTCACTAGCAAATTTAGATTGTTTTCATTAATTAAATTTTTTTTGACTGAACCAAATAATATAAATAATCCCAAATATACCAATATACGTTAAATACATTTTTTTTCATAACAATAAAGATAAACGACACAATATTTTATTATTCTGACATGACAGGAGAGTAAAAATAAATGAATACTTTGTTTGTTTTAATAACAAAGCCACATTGGTCTGTTGGCTGTCTTCACTAGGGAATTCTATACCGGATTTACACATTATAACTACTTAAATTTATTGCTGTTACATAGTGGAATATGTGGAGGCGTTGAGTTAGCAGTTTCAGAATTTGCTTCGTGGATTAAAGAAAATAGTAAAGGTATAACGTTTGCGATCAACCTTACCTTAACACGTAACAACAAAAGACAAATTAACGACTTGTAAATCAAAAAGGTTTGGATGAAGTCAAAATAATTTTCATATGACATTTATGTGTTTAAACACTAAATTTATTTTCTACCGTCCTTTATACTTAATTACTGACCACAGGGAATAAAGCCAGTCAGTAGCACCTTACCATCCACTATTCACACTAAATGATTGACTGTCATTCTTGTATGGCATTAATAATTTATAGAGACGAGAAACTAGAAATGTACGATCATTATTTATTCTGTAACAACGGAGATTTTCTTTAATTAAAGAAAAGAAAACCGCTTCTTGACCAAGTCAAACTTTTTCCAGTCCTGGTTCCACTTTAAATTATATAAAAACGTTTCTTTCAGGACGTTTTTAAGGATGTTTCTTTTACGAAAAACGGAGAAGCAGCTGTTGAAATTTTATTAGAAAGGTAAATCAAATTTAAATATTTATTGTGCTGGATATGAATAGCATCGGATTTGTAAATTATGAAATGAAATATATGGTAAACTTAGAATATAATGATAATCATTACATGAAAAAGTTAGAAAACATTCGATACATTGAAAACAGTTCTGGCAAATTGCCACGAAAAGAAAGTACAGGATTGATAGTGAAAAGACAAGTGTGGAAACACGTCAATTTTAAATGATGTACCAGGAAGTTTGTTTGTTTTGGAATTTCGCACAAAGCTACTCGAGGGCTATCTATGCTAGTCGTTTCTAATTTAGCAGTGTAAGACTAGAGGGAAGGCGCTAATCATCACCACCCACCGCCAACTCTTGGGCTACTCTTTTACCAACGAATAGTGGGATTGACCGTCACATTATACGCCCCCACGACTGGGAGGGCGAGCATGTTTTAGCGCAACGCGGGCGCGAACCCGCGACTCTCGAATTACGAGTCGCACGCCTAACGCGCTTGGCCATGCCAGGTCAACCAGGAAGTAAAACAATGTGCTGAATAAATTAGATAAGGGATATTTAGAGGAATAATTAAAATACATAGAAAAAAACAGTAGACCGTGTGAGTTAGAAGAGTGTTTATATGCATTATTTCGACTAACGCAAGAACTAATGAAACAATTAATTAAAAGTGTTTGTCAAACTGTAAAATAAAAATTAAAATTAGAAGAAAGAGATGGAAAGTTTACACATTGACTGCCGATTTAAGACAAGATGGATCATATAAAAAGGTGTTAGACAGCGAACCATTTCATAGAACGATCATCGATTCCATTTATTAGGACCTGTTTAATCCACTCGGAATTAAGGAAACCGTAACTGATATCAAAATGTCGGACAACGTTCACTCTTCTCTGATACGTATAACGTTGTAACATTATTATCCAGTATGTGGTGACAGTCAAAAAGTCTTTTGGTGACAATGAAAGTATCGACGTTTGTTTTCAGTTCAAAAACCTACATTCGATATTCATAGTGGACACGGCAACAACAAAATTAATTTCATAAAGTATGTAATTGTTTCTGATTAATAGAGTACAGTTACTTATTTATAATTTTTTATGTATTTAACTGTTAAATTTTACTGTTCAATCAATTTTAAACTAATGTGGAATTCAATTCTGCTTTAACACTTGCGTATTTCTTGAGACTGTGCTACCCTCCATTCTTTAATACAATATTTACTGTGACCGTTGGTATTTCCAATAATTCTAAAGTCTGCATAATCTTGAATTGAGTATTTAATAAGTTGTTACGAAACAAATTAAATTATTTGAAATTTCACTAAAATACTGTATTATTAAATATAAGCAGATATAGCAAGTAACACTTGGTAGGGAAGTGATCATCAGTTCCATGATGGTGTTTATCTTTATGTCATTCTTATGTGATAGTTCTTATTCAGCTATCTGGTGATGTGAAGAGTTTCTGAGGTTGAAATATTTCACCGACCACTCGGTGTTGATTCCTGTACGGGGTTAAGAAATCTCCCAGAGAAGGTTCTGTTATTTCAGTTTACCTCCTCTGGGATATAAGCATCCTCACACGTGTTTGCTGTCCGTGGTGACACTTGAACGGGAGGAAAGGATATGGTGGTTAAGAAGTCAAACCCTAACACATCACTTTTGTCTGGAATTCCTGTAGACGGGCGGCCTAGTAGGCCCTCCTTAGTGTCAATCGGCTGGTCCACTTAGGCTATGGTCAACCAAATATAAGTGTTGGATGTATCTGATGCTTGCGTTGGGTATAGTGCCCACGTCGCCCTGGCGTTGCTGCAATGTCCTTGTTTAGCATTGTAAGGTTTCCATGGTGTATGGGGCCAGTTGGCTTCAAAATCTTTTTTATGCATGTACGAAATAAAAATTTAAATAAGACAGCAAAAGAATAGTCCATAAGTAAATGACCAAGTTGTGAAGAGTCTGAGCAACAATCTTTAACGTCTGTAACATCTATACTTCATTTTCTTTCAGATAAACCTTTAGGACAAATGTATTCTTTTGTCATTTACAATGTACTAGAGGGTCTAGCTTGCTGTCCAATGTCAGTCAAAAAGCTTCGCTATGGTGATATATTAGTGTAAACATCCATATCTAAAGACAGCAAACTCCTCTTGCATTCAAAGGCGACTAGAGATATAACTATGGAGGTTACGCCTCATACTACTTTAAATTCGACACTAGGAGCTATTGTTGAGAATGGTGTGAAGAACATTCATGAGTCGGAGATACTCGGTGGTTTCTACACTCAAGGACTTTCTGCAGTTAGACGTATCTACTCTCGCAAATATGGAATTATAATACCTGAAAATGTCCTCATTTTAAGATTTTCGTCACTGCATCCACCCCATCATCAAGGAATGTTATCTTAATTGCAAGGTACAGCCACACATTCCAAACCCTCTCATATGTTTCCAGTGTTAACGGTTCGGTCACTCACAGCATCGTGTCGTGGTTCCTTGATGTGTGCTTCTTGCGATGGCAAGTACCACGATGCCTATGAGTGTGAAACGGACCATAATTACATCAATTGCAATGGTTCTCCCCATTTTAGTTTCTTTATGTATCTAAGTGGGTTGAAGGAAAAAAGGTGCAGCATATGAGCCGATTCAAAACATTACTTACCCTGAAGCTCGAAAGTTGTTGTCCACCACTTTATCTCGGTCGTATACTGATGCACTTCGTTCCATTACAACAGTGAGAGTGCAGACAGATCTCTGTGCCTTCCGAAGAATCGTTCTCAAACAATAGGGAAAGTCTTTTGACCTCATGTACAACATCATGTATCAACATTCTTTAACATTTAGAAGGCTTATGATACCACATGGAGGTATCGCATTTTGCGAGACCCCCACTTATTTGGGTAACGTGGTCATTTGCCCATTTTTATAAAAAGATCATTTCTAGTAAACAGGTGATTCCAAGTTCGTGTTGGTTCTAGATTTTCCCATTCTTTTCTATTGGAACTTGGAGCCACTCAGGGCTGTGTTTTAAGTGTCACACTTTTCAGTATAAATATTTATACCATCACTGAACAACTCCCTCTACTGTTCCAAATGGGCTCAAAGTCGACGACTTTCATATTTCATGTCAATCGCCGAACATGAGGTGTATTGACAAGCAGCGACAAACTGTCCTCAATCATTTACTGAAGTGAACCACATCTGTCGGTTTTAACTTTTCTCTCTCTAAAACAATTTCCATGCACTTTTTCTCGCCAACGGGGTATTGACCCCGCTCCTGACTTCCGAATCAGTGAAGTTGTGTTAAACGTGATCCGTTACACAAATTTCTTGGAATTTATTTTTGACCGTAAAATGACCATTATACTACATATCAAGCAGCTTCGAGACAAATGTAAAAGAGCATTAAACATCCTTTGTGTCTTCTATACCGCAACTTGGGGAGCGGATAGATGTTCTATGATAAAGATAAATCATGCTGTTATTTTATAAAAACCATACTTTATGTCACTGGTCTTTATCTCTGTCAGGACCTCGGTCTTGAAGATGTTGGAACACATTCATCATCAGGCAGTTCGGCTTTTAACCGGAGCTTTCCGCACTTTCCCAGTCCAGAGCTTGTACCCAGAGGTGTGCTTCAAATCTTCGAACCTTACCACAGCATCCGATTTGATGTTATGTTTTCCTTCCTCGTTAGGTCATGCTTCTTCACAACAGACGATCTGCCATTGCTCTTTTTGGCCTTCGTTTCCTGGCGCAGTTGGATAAAATTGGTCTATCCTTAGATAACATTGCTGCATCCACTGGTGAACGCATCCCACCATGACTTACAACCCTAAAATAGGGGTTCAATTCCCCTCTGTGGATTCAGCAGATAGCCCGGTGTGGCTTTGCAAGTAGAAAACAAACAAATACCATTTCATAAAGCTTAAGCGATTGTACTGCCCTCTACGCTTTAAACAATAATGTGACTTTAGGTATTTCCAATATCAAACGATATGATAAAATCGAAAACTGAGTATTTATAAATTAGAATGTTAAAAAAGTAAATTGTATGCATTAAAATATTTTCACTAAATGCTGTATCATTATGTATAAACAGAAACAATAAGTAACACTGTCTACGTGATATATAAAGAATTCAGCAAATTGAAAAAAAAAGTTGAGGCCTGTATCAAGGTGTTAGTTACTGTGTCAGTTTTTCTTGTTAGAAATATCTTCCAAGGCATAATGTACAGTGTTTATGGTGCTAGTAAGACAGCAGAGGATTGCTTTAACGTGTAGATAAAATAGATAAATAGGGAGTAAAAAGACATTTTAAAATATTACCAACGATACATCTTCTAATGATGTCATTCTCTTTTGTGAGTGATGTTGTGGATACTTGCTAAGATGTCATCGTAAGTAGAGGAATATATGGTTGCTATTATATTCCTCCTACATGTTGTTCTCTACTGGTGTTGGACCTAGAGATGGATTTCTGGCAAAACGTTGGGGTAAAAGTGAAAGCGAATAACGCCAAGAATACTCGCAATGGTTTGTTGTTACCACACGAGCGATCGAAACATGAATTGTAACGTTTTAAGTTCTCTATGTTACTAGTTTTTCAACAGAGGTAAATGAATTTAAAGTTACTACAAACCATGTAGTCGCCCTTAAAATATTTATAAATATTTCTAATGATCACTTGTCGAGATTTTAGGAATAGATTGAGCAGCTGTCTGTATAATATAGTCAGCCACTGCTGCCACAAAGTCGTCTATTCATGGCTTACAGATAATGGCAGTATCAAGTTCTGCAAGTACAGTGAAAGAGGGACAGTTGGCTTGATTCAGCTTCCACCGGAGCACGCGAGTCGGGTAGCATTGACCACAACCACCCTTTCACAAAATTATAAGAAAATTATCATGGTGGTCAAAAGACTATTCATATGGTTTGAGAACGATTCTTTTGGAGGCACAGAGAGATCTGTCTGCACTCCCTCTGTAGTTGTGTAAGGAAGTGCAACAGTATACGATCGAGATGAAGTTATGGACAGCAGCTTTCAAGCCTCTGGGTAAGTAATGTTTTCACTATTTTCTTTAAGTTCTTCTTTGGAGGATCCATAATGAAAAATAATTCTTTATGCCCACTGACTGCAGCCACCAGGGATCTCTAAGAGGGTATGCAATACAATACGAAACAACGACACTGCAGCAATGCCAAGGTTGCGTGAGCGCCATACCCAAACTTCAGCAGCAGATGCTATGTCCATAACACCTGCTGGGAATATCCAACACTGGTACTGGGTCGACCCTAGGCCAAATGGAGTAGGCTACTAACCATAGAGGTGCTACACCAACGCCGCCCGTCTTCATGAATTCCAGACAAAAGTGGGGTGTTAGAGTTGGACCTTTTAAGAACCATGATCCCCACATCCCTTTCACGTGTCACTACGCAGAGAAAACACGTGAACGGATGTTTGGTTCCCAGAGGAGGTAAACTGAAATAACAGAAATCCCTGGGAGGTCGACTTACCACGTTCAGGAATCCACACCGAAAGGTCGCTGAATGTTTCAACCTTAGAAACTCTTTATGACAACAATGTTGTCTTTATGTAACCAGACAACTGAATAAAAGCTACCACATGGATGTGATATAAAGGTGGACACCATCATGAAACATATGATTACCTCCTATCACGTGACAGTTACAATGTGTTTTTATATTTAATAATACAGTATTTCATGTATAATATTTTATTTCAGAAACTTTCCATGTTTACTGAATAGTCAGTTCCAGATTTTACAGTCTTGGGAAGTATATAAAATTCTTTCGGTCACAGTGAGTATTGTGTTAAAGGCAGCAGAAAAACGCTGTATTAAAATGACTTTTTCTTCATCTAAACCTTTTTGATTTACAATTCGTTAAGTTTTGCTAGTGTCGTCAAGTGTTTAGATAAGGTCGAACACAATTATTTTACCTTCACTTCTGTCTTATCAATTAATGAAGCTAAATTTTAAAACAGCTAACTTAACGCCTTCACTTTTCCCCTATGACACAGAGGTAAGTTTAAGTAGTTAAAATATTTACATCCAGTGTATTAGCCCCTACAGCACACCGTAGACAGACCAAAGAGGCCTTTTTCTCATGACAGACAAAAAAAAGGTTCAATATTTCTGCTTTTTAATTTTGACTTCAACCTTGGTTAAATCAAAGAAAATATTCTAAACAATTAAAACAACCTAAATTGTGTGTAAGAAAATTTAATAACTGTTCAATACATGGGAAAAGAAATATTAAAAAGGACACCAAAAATGAAAATAAAAAAAAATTCTTGATAACAAAATTAAATTATATTTATTGCATTATAACACTAGATGACGCTGTTTTAACGTTTTTAACTCGTAAGGAAATTTATTTCATTAAACATTAAGTACATCTCTAAACCTTACTTTCTAAAATTGGTTATCAAGTAATTATGGTAGCCGATTTGATACAAACTTAAGGTAGGGTTCCAATTCTCGAGAATAACATAAAAGAGGAACAGAGGAAGACAACATTTTACACGGTAAAGTCATGTTCCACAGGACAACAAAGAAAATTTATATAACTTTCACGAAATAATGTTCTATACGAGCAACTATCAGATTTAAAACATAAATACAGTTGTGTCTTATTCCGTAAAAAATATCACAAATTATTTAATAAATATGTAACATTAGCTGAAAAATAACTTGAGTTATGTTACAGACAAACACCAATGTGAAAAATATCCTAACTTTTATCTATTATCAGACAACAAATGAAATATGAAGACAAAATTAGAAAAACACCTAAAATGCCTCAGTATCTTGTGTTGAAATTTCGATAACTTTTATATCTTTTTGTTCCGTTTTCCCTAAAAAAAAGTTCGATTTAGGAAAAAGTGAAAACTGTATAGATGATGAATGTCTTTTAACTGTACTAGAAAGTGTCATCCCGCCGCGAACTGCTGTCAAGACTAGGGCGATGTAATTCGTAACGTATCATATTTCATTCATGAACTGACGAACAAGGAAAATAAGTTTCCGTTTATATTCTTTAGAATTTGGAGAGTCTTGGATTTACAAATTGTTAAAAGAAAAATATCTTAAACAAGAAATTAAATATAGTTGTAATAAACAAAAAAAAATGGATTCGAAACGGTGAAGGAAACACCGGCATGCTTCCAAGAGATTAAACTGAATAACCATTTCTGAAACATCATGTAAAAAGAAATGGCTACTTTTGTGTAAAATACCTATTTGAAGACTTGTGGTCGTATCATTCATTATCACAATGTGTTTTTGTTGTTGGCATCGTAAAAGGGAATGTGTTTTACTTTTAATTTTCAATAAAATAAAAACCACAATACATGTAAGAACATTTAAACCTATTATCCACACTGTCTACTATCTGTCGACCTACATAAAATGTCTGTTTCTAAGTATGGTAGTCCAAGAACGAAGGTACTGAACGTAGCCGTTTTTTTGACATCGTCTTCCGCCACTTCATGGACAACTCTCATTTAACCAAAAAGTGGGATTTAACTGTCACTCTTGTATCGTACCGAAACTTACATGCTGCGAATTGTAATTTTAAGTTAAATTTATTCAATATGTAATTGTATGTTATTTCATTAATCATGCTGACGTTGGGTAAGCTATATTCAGTGTTATAGTTTTTATTGTTATTAAGAGCAAAGAAATTGAAATACTAGGAAGGGAATTTTGTGAAACTTAGGACTTAAACTGTGGGAATGTTAACGAGTTGGTCACGTAAAATAAAGACGTATTAAAAGGGATCTAATAAGTATTTTATTAAAATGGCAGGAAGTATCAGAATGTAACGTGATATTGAAATTGAGAAATTATTAATATAAAGAATGGACTTCTAATTCTGTGTACTGTGTTTATACCCCAGCTTTACACCGTTGTTCCAATAGATGGCACAACTTTACTTAACCTTCATGAACAAGGAAGAGAATTATGTTTAATTAGTTTTAACTACAATATAATCATGTGTCGAAAATGTTTTATCACGGTAATTAACCTAAATACTTCATAACACATGTGTCGGTAATTTAAAAACATTCGTCTTTGATAGCCAATGTTTTTGTGATGTTTTCTTTCGTTCAGTCCTGGGCTACCTTGAGGGCTCAATTTCTGTTGTAGCCACAGTTGATATAGACTTTTCTATAGCTACAGACTTCGGAAAAAACAGACAAAAATACTTGCTTTATTTATTACTGTATTCATAATAAATGTCGTATGGATATCTTTGTTTACAGTCTGATTAACTGTAGATCTGGAATATCATAAATACACAATAATTTTTATTATATGAACCATGATGAGTATCTAAATTTAAAATTTACTAAAAATAAAACTTTCATGATTCTTTTGTCCCGACTGATGATTTAGTTTTAATAAATGATTGAATCCTCTCTTATTTATCTGTTAATTATGTTCCTTCATTTGAAGAATATGATAATTTACATTATATATCACATGTCACTTGTTATTTCTATTTACGCTTAATGATATAAAATTCCATGTATTATATTTTACTTGAAATTATTTTCGAAATATTTTATAAAAATCTAACATATGTTGTAATTAGTCTATTAACCTCTACAATTTACCATCTTCTAAAGTTAAAGCATCGGGAATTATGAGAGTTACATTAAATATTGTGTGTGAAAGATAGAGGATATTATACTCACAGAACATTCACTCAATATTTTAAGTAGCTTAAAAATACCTAGAACGTAAAATTTCTTATTACTGTTTTCTTTCTATAATTATAACAACAATAAGCGTTCCTGACTTGTCGATTAATTTATTTCTTGTTTTATTAAATCTCGTGTTAAGCTAGACGCACCCTAATTATCAAGTTTTAGAACAGAGAGAAAGTAGCTTATGAAAATCCACCAGAATATATCGTGTCGAGTCCAACTGTGGGATATTCATAATCTTTGGTAATAATACAGGAACGAATGTTCAGACTATTTACCACCGACATGAGATGAGTATGTGAGAAAATTTCCATTAAGGAAAGTTTTGTGTAATAGATAAAATTTCCATTCTTTCTCCAACATTTCCAGATCAATACACACTCATCAAACACTACAATTAAAATCTATGTAAAAGGACGTTTGAAAGACATCCTAAGAGAACCAAATCATTGAAATCCGGTCAGATACACCAAGAGTCTATGAGTGGTATATTACTAATTCCTGTTTAAAATTTGATGTAACGATATAACCGTCAGGTTAATAAGAACCTTTGTAACTAATAAACCATATAACAATGTATGTTTACATAGACTATCGACTGTTAGTCGTTAAACTGTTTTTCGACGAATAGTTTAAAACTTACATTTTTTTTAAATAAACTCTTTCAAAATCATTAATATGTGATATATCCTGAAATTAACATATCAGTCGAAAGTTTAAAACATTTATAAAATATCTGGTGTTACACCTCTTCACCAATAATTTAAGTAACTTCCTCTCTCACATTCTTCAGTGTTATGTCCCGTGTTTACTTGTTATATCCCGTGTGTTGCTTCACTCTTTAGGTACCCTTACCTTACCTTACTTGTCATCATGTTGTTGTTCTTCAACTTGATGATTTAAAAATTAGTATAAATTTGACTTTATTTTAAGTCTGTGACCACTAAAATATTTCTAAATCAATAAAGTATGAGCTAATGTTCACCAAAAAATAAAATATCTTCACCATTTCTCTCGGAAGTGTACTTTAGTCAGTCTTACCTTTTCCAAGGATTACGGAAACGCTCTAGGATAAACTGTTTCCATGAAATTTCTTAAGTATTGATTCTGAAAATATTTTCTTCTGTAGCCATATTAAGTGAGTTGTGGATTTTTGATGTAGTTCTATTGTGTTGAGAAAGTGCGTATTTATTTTGTGTAATTGACATCAGCAGCACAAATATTCTTTCTGAAGTTTCAAGTCGTTAAATTTCGTTACGTTTTACTGTTGTCGTTAAATGTTGAAGTGAGGATAAACACAAACGTATTACTCACTATTTTTAATTGGCTAACTAGATTCTAAAACAGTTATACCAAAGTATTCAAATAGTACACCATGGGGCCATAATATCCGGTGTTTCATTGTAGTATATGACATCAGTAGACAGAGCAATGTGGTTTTGTTTTTATAACAAACAAATAAAGTCTTCAAATATTTATACCGTTGAGTAATTGTTTGTTTTGTGTTGTTGTTGTTTTAATTTCGTGCAAGGCCACCTGAGAGCTATCTGCACTAGCCGTCCCTAATTTAGAAAGTGTAAGACTAGACGGAAGGCAGCTATTCATCACCACCTACCGCCAACTCTTGGGCTACTCTTTTACAAACGAATAGTGGGATTGACCGTAACATTATAACGCCCCCACGATTGAAAGTGCGAACATGTTTGACACGACGGGGATGCGAACCCGCAACCCTCAGATTACGAGTCGCACGTCTTAACACGCTTGGCCATCCCGGGCCGCGTTGAGTACACTCATGTGATGATTCTAAATATTTTTAAATATTTTGTAGGCAACTACTTGGTAAATTCATTTACCATTGTTCCAAAACTTATAATGTTAGAATTCAGGTTATTATCCATCGTGTGGTCCTAAAAACGCCATTGTCAACTTTGAGCTTAATAACAAACAAACACAGGAATTATTTATATTATATGTGTTCCTTGATAATGACATTCCACGTGAAAACTCTACTATCTCAGCTTTATTCGCTTTCTCTTTCATCCCAAAGTTCCATCAGCTGATCTACCTCCTGATCAACCACCAATTCAAACACCAAAAAACTATATGTAGGAGGAACATCACAGCAAGTATAATATCCTGTACATACGACGCCATCTTGGCAAGTTTCCTCAACTTCTCTCACAGAAGAAAAATCCAATCATTAGAAGACGTATCACTGATAATATTTTTAAATGACGAAAACGTAATTATTTATCTATTTGTGAGGCGTATCCAATAAACATTATGTTTATAAAAGTCTTAACATTAAATCATTGCCAAGTTTAACCGGTAATGTAGCAGAACACGTCACAAAACAGAATTACACTTAACACCCACATTAATTTGTTTCGTTTGTCAGTAAATTCTCTAACTATTAATCTGTAAACCAATCTACTTTCTTATTTTCAGGATAATGTCTCATATAAAATTTCAATCATATTTTAAGCTAATGCTATTTGTCAAGTTAACTATCATACTATGATTACCTGTATAAAAATCTACTTTCAATTGCTTCACCAAAAGTACATAAAAAACATCTCTGCAAACACATTAAAGTAATGTGTGTAAGTTTTTCGTATAGCAAAAAAACAAAGGGCTCTATGCTCAGCCCACCGAGGGGAATCGAACCCCTGATTGTAGCGTTGTAAATCCGGAAACATACCGCTGTACTAGCGGGGGGCATTAAAGTAATCCTCTGTTGGCTAGCTAGCACACTAAATAATGTATTTTGAGCCTTGTGAGACTATAACATCGTGGAAGACGCACCCAAACTTTGGATTGTTTGTTTGTTTTTTTAATTTCGCGCAAAGCTACCTGAGAGCTATCTGCGCTAGCCGTTCCCAATTTAACACTACAAGACCAGAAGGAATGCAGCTAGTCATCACCACCTACCGTCAACTCTTGGGCTACTCTTTCACCAACGAATAGTGGGATTGGCCGTCACATGATAACGCCTCCACGGCTGAAAGGGCAAGCATGTTTAGTGCGACCAAGATTCGAAGCCGCGACACTCGGATAAATAATAAAATATGCATGTTGCGTTGTTAGACTCAACCACTTATTTGAGAAGAGCTTCGAAAGATGAAAATAAGAAAAGGGAAAATAAAAAAACAACTTTTTTTGCATTTAACAGGAAAAATGTGAATACTATGAAATTAGCCTAAATATTAGCTGGTCAAAAGTTTAAGACCATACCAAAAAAAAGTCCTAAACAGGGTAGGAAATGCCCAACAAGTGGTCTCAGTAGTGAGTTGCACGGTCATCATTGAGAATAACTGCACACATTGCATGGTCGATGTAAGCGTTGTATAAAGCTGGCTAGAATGTTATTCCAAGTGGTGAAGATGGCTTCACGAAGATCATGCACTGTTTGGAATTGACGTCCATTTCTATAGATTTCCTTTGTTATCCACCCCCAAACATTTTCAATGGGGTTCAATTTAGGAGAACACGCTGGATGTTCCAAAATAATCACGTTATTCGCCATGAAAAAGTCCTTTGTTCTGCGGGCATTGTGGATTGCAGCGTTGTCCTGCTGAAAGATCCAGTCATTTTCACACAAGCGAGGGCCTTCAGTAAATAAGGATGCTCTCTCCAACATGCCAATGTAGCCAGCTGCTGTTCGACGCCTCTGTATAACCTGAAACTCCATTGTTCCATGGAAGGAGAAAGCGCCCCAGATCATGATGAAACCTCCACCACTGTGTCCTGTAGAAAATGTCTCCGGTTGGTAAACTTATCGTGCCAGTAACGATGGAAACCATCTTCACCATCCAGGTTAAGTTTTGTCTCATCAGAGAAAAAAACCTTCTTCCGCTTTTCTACGCTCCATGTTTGATGCTTCTCATCAAAGTGTAACCGAGTTGTGTGTAAGGAGGCGTGACCTTTGAAGACGTTTACAGTTTTTAAAGCCTTTCTCTTGTAGATGCCGTCTTATTGTTCTTGAGCGGCATTCTGCGTCCGTAAGGGCCTTAAACTGGTTCGACGATCGACTGGTGTCTTGCCGAACACACACACAGTATGTATAATGAATACACATAAATAATTTATACATACATATATCAGTAAATCGTCTGAGACACATGTAGCTATTGTGAAATGAAGAGAAATAAATCTCTGTGTGTTGTGCTGTAGCCACTGTTTCATTATTTTAGCAATAAGACACTCAGGTATCTATATACATATTTTTTATTGCACTAAAATTATATATTTGTTGCTGCTGTTTTTTTTTAATTTTGCACTAAGTTACTCAAGTATTACATGTGTTAAATGTCCCTAATTATTTAATGATTGACTACAGATAGGTCTGCCATACAACACCCACCGCTAACTCTTGGGCCACTGTAATCGAATCACTAGATTTGATGTAAGAGACGTGAACAAACTGACTGTAAATTAACGAGATATTAATATTGTTGTTTCTGGACGACTATGTACTGATTATTAAAGCTAACATTTCTATCTACTGTATAGAAACGTTAAAAAATGTTCAAGTAATTTATGAATACTTCAACTGTCATAAAGAATTAGTCATACGTGATAACATGTGAGGTGAGTTTAATTAAAGGTTTCACACTCTTTATAACATACAAACATATAATTTATTTGTGCTATTTTTAAACAACTATAATTGTAGCTGATCATCACATCATGATGCTCTCGAAGAGTGAAAGGTGCACGTAGTCGGCGATGTGTTTCGGTCCTGCAGTACAGTGCCTTCAACCTCTGAGTACACAAAGTTGGGCTAAACTTTTTGCCCTATTCTTATATAGCTGCAATATAAAACAACTTTAAACCCTTAAATTCTATTGTTTATTGGTTGTTAGTATCTGTGTAGCGAAACTTCAAATCATTCCAGCTACAGCGGGCGTAGGTACACACTGCGAGACAAAATATCCAGTTTTCTCGTCCTTACCTGAGAACCGAACACTCGTCCCCAGAATTTAACACAACAATACATAGATTGATGACAATGTGACGTAATAAGGACATATTTAACAATATTGAAATATCAACCTACGATATATGTTATTTTAACACAATTGATTGTAACGTTTAACTAGTTGCCAGTTTTGGGAAGATAATTTACATTTGGTTTTTGTATATATTTCGTGAAAGTAAACATTCATGTGAGTCCACTAGGGAAGGTAACACCAATAAATTTAACTGTTTGTTGGCCTTTATCTTGGTATTTTATAGTTGAAAACTTTCGTTGTAAGCTTTCTTCACGTTTCTATTTAGAGTCCTTACAGAACTTACAGATCTAGCTAATTTTTAAAAAGGAAGCCAAAGGCCTTCAGATACTTATGTCTTTTCTTTATGTCAAACAAGTATCACACTGTGTCATTTAAAATTCACTTTTATAAAAAAAAACAAAACAAAATAGTTCATAATATGAGAAATAATACAAGGTGATTTAGACATATTATTTAAAATCTTAAAATTCCAAATCAACATGCTAACGTATTTTATAACAGTTTAGTTATATTTATTTAATAAACCATGAAGAAATGATACTAATCTCTTTATTTATTATACATAAGAGTGATATGTTTCAACTTGCATATGATTCGTGGTTTAATCCTAAACAAACATGTGAATTAACAGTTATATGAATCAGTGGATTTCATTGTTCATAATATTGTTTAAATAACACATTGTGAAAAGTGTTAAGAAGATGTTGTTAAATAATATCTATATTGTTAATTGTTTTACAACATCTCACCTGGTAGCATATTAAGACTTTTTATATCCTGATTTTCTTTTAGAAAGTCATAATTTTATCATTATAACCAGTTTGAAGCATCGAATCCTAAAATGTAGAATAATAAGTTTTCGGACTTACTACTGTGTCACAGGTGGACTATTCGAATTTAGGAAAAATATAATGTTAACATAATTCAGACATTGTGAATTTACTCACGAATGGGTGAGATGGGAAAGAAAAATTTAAAGTAACCATCTACTTTCGGGTTATAAAAATATTTTTAACAATTGATATATATGTCTTGGAATGTTTACTGTAGGTTACAATAATATATAGTAATCAATAGCCACAAGTATGTCAAATGTCTAGAATGTGGTTCCTCATGAACTACATACAAACATCAATTTGAAGTTTATTCTAACTTATATTTCTTATCAGACTACATAGTAAACACGTGAAGAAAATAAGAATTACACCTCAACATACCTTAGTATCATTTGATGAAAGACAGAAGTTTTATAACTTCCTGTTCTGTTGTAGAATTTGGGAAAAACTGTATAGATCAATACTATCTTTTCCTAGTATTGGAAATTCTCATCCTGCCGCGAACTCTTGTCAAGACGATGGGTGAAGTAGTTACTGAGATACCATACGTCATTTCATGAACTGACGAGAAATGTAAACAAATTTTCATTTTTAATGTGCAGAATTTGTAGAGTCTCTGATTTGTGAATTATAAAAACAAAAACATATGTAAAACTGAAATATAAATTTAAAGATAGTAGTAATATATAAAGTACAGAAGGTACTTGAAACGATGAAGGTAATACTGGCAGACCACAAAGAAGTACAAGAGACCGCAGTTAACAGCCAATGTTGACACAATATGTTACACAAATATGTAGAGAGAAATGGTAATTTTTGTGTGAAATACTTGGTTTATAGACTATAGTGGACATATTATGTACAATATTATAGTGAATATTAAAAATTGAATATAAAACAAAAACAGATTCATGTATATTTAACAAGTTTTTTCGTACTGTTTAACGTTAATTTGTCAACCTAAACAAAATGTCTCTTTCTAAATAACGCAGTCAACAAATCAAGATACTGGATTTGCCGTTCCGGTAACATCGCCTTCCGCCATTCCTTACAGCTGTAACATAAAATAACCATAAATTTATCAAAATATACATTTTATTACAAGCTGAATAGTTCATTTTTCTATCCTAAAGCAGGTAGACATTTTGTTTGTTTGATTTTTGGATTTCGTACAAAACTAAACGAGGGATATTTGCTTTAGCCGTCACTAATTTAGCAGTATAGGACAAGAAGGAAAGAAGCTAGTCATCACTACCAACCGCTAACTCTTGGTTTTCTCTTTTAACAATGTGATTGACCGTCATATTTAGAAAATTTAGAGATTAAGAATTTTTTGTGTTCTGAGGTTGTCAGAAAACTGAGTTTCTCGTCGTTTTGCCGATGGTTTTTGAAAACAGAAAACAAAAATGTTTTAATATGGAGAGGGTTGTTTGAAACTTAATGAAAACCACTATGGTGGTGCTGTTTATTGGTTGGTTGGTTCCAAGCGAAGAAATTCAATACAATCCAGTAACAGCAGACGTGGAAAAACAGCATGAGTCAGGAATTCTAGTTCTCACGCCCTCTCCTGGGATCCGAATTCTTTTCCCCAGAAAAGACTCGCACCAGAAAGATAGATTTTTTTAACGTTATGCACAACAATGCATAGATTGAGAATAATGTAACGTGATAATAACATATTTAACATTAACAATATTTGATAGAACTGTTGAACATATAGTATAATATCTGTGTAATTATCAAACTGGTGTATAGTAAAAAATTTTGGACTTGAAGCGTGATATATTAACAATATATATTATAACTGTTTAACAGAGGGCGCTATCGTAGATTATTTGTCCGACAGTTTTACAAGAAACGTTATCAACCTTACCAATTCTTCGAGACCATAATGTAAATTAATTTTCAAGTTTCATTTTTATTCATGTTTTGACAAACAAACCTACATATAAATATTAATAACATACTATAAATATTCAAGATGAATTAGCAACACTAGTTTATTTGAAACAAAATAATAACATCAAATTTAAAAATATTCTAACTTATATTTATTTTTGGACTTCTTTCTATTATTCGTAAATAATTTAAATTCGAAATCCAGCTTTATTGATAGCTAAACTATATACGTTTTAAAATAGACCCTTAACGGAAAGTTTATAGTTATTTAATAAGGTAGAAATGTTTTTTTTCTGGTTAATCACTAGACCGTAACACTTGTATTCATTTTTCTTTATTAGATACATAAAATAAGATACTAAACGACTACCTACACTTCAAAATTTTGTTTATAGTTCTGACTTTTAGAGAGTTCAACTGTATGGGATTCTAAATAGTCTCACACCGGAAAAACACACAGTTGAGGAGTACATGAAATACGTTTAATAAAATACCAAATGACTTCCTGTACTATACCATTGATAATTAGAGCTAACATTTTCATCTAACTATATAGAAACGTTGAATAATATTCAAGGAACTCACAAATACTTTATCTGTCACAGTGATAAGGAAAACAACTATAATTGTAATCTTTGTTGATTGGTTGCTTCTGAGTTACGAAGCTTCAAAGTCCGACCCATCGACAGCGCCTGTGGACAAATACCACGAGCTAGAAGATCCAGTTCTCACGCCCACACCTAGGAGCACAACGCTCCGCTCTAAAAGAGACTCGCATCAAACCTTAGGTTTCCTTGTTACTATACATGCGGCAATACGTAAATTATAACAGCTATAACAATAACAATATATGACGTAAAAATACATTTTACTTTGGTGAAATCTGACAAAACGTTAGAATATGAGCATATAGAACAAGTTGAACATAATTTATGACGAATTTGAACATTTTAAATTTAAACTGATGTTTTAAAGTTCCAGGTTGTTTATCTGTAAAGGTAATGTTGAAGGTAGCTGCTGGTTGATAACTTTGAGTGTTAGTATAGTGTTCAGAGATGATGTGTATTTATTACACATTTCAATTATTTATATAAATGTGGTGATTTTTGATAGTAACAAATTACAATACTTTGTTTTCTGATTATATTTGTTGATAAATCCATTATATAATTTTTTTATGTTTTCTAATTTTTTGGAAGTCAGATTCGTATGTGTAAATAAGAAGACGTAGTGTTAACCTGGTTACTTGTTATTGTAGAGTCCCGAGTGTTTCGAAAAGATAGTTTGACATACTGCATATTACGATGATGAAGTATCAAACTAGAATACATTTCATACATAATAAAATTGATTCCAACCTTTAACTAGCTGCCAATTTTGCGAAGATAGCTTACATTTGGTTATTGTACATATTTCGTGAATATAAACATTCCATGTGAGTCTACTAGTGAAGGTAATATCAATAAATTTAACTGTTTGTTCACCTTGATCTGCATATTATATACTTGGAAACTTACGTTCTTAGCTTTCTTCATGTTGCTGTTTAGTTTCTTATAGAATAGAATTGTTTGTGCTTCAGAAAAGAGAGAACAAACCGCGGGTGTTGTACCACGCAACTACGTGTTCTAGTTTGTGTTGAATTATGCTAGCCAGTAGAAGAGGTCTCTCGACGTGCTTCAGAACGCGACATTATTTTTGTACTGAGATTGGTATGTTTGGTGTATTTTGGGAATTAACAAAAATGACGTAGACTAACGAGCTTGATACAGAGCCCCATAGAGGCTTTAAAAATGTTGTTGTTTACTCTGAGTTTGGCGGAACTGTCGGTTAAAAAGATGGAGTTACATCTAATTACAAATTAGGGAGTGTTGTCTTTTAATAGTTTCAGTGTTTCCGTCTATGTGTTGTTAACAGTAACGAATTGTTCATTATTAGAGTTGTTTAGGTTCCATGTGGTGGATACTGTTTTATAATAGTTCATAAAAGGTTTGTTTTTTCTGAGGTTACAGAGTTATTGTTCTATCCAATTGTAATGTGGAAGCTTGAATCTGGTTCTTTAAAGATTAATTTGATCTTACCTCAGAACAAAGCGGGTTTAGTTTTATTATTTTTTAGAAATTGATACAACATGAACCACTTTTTTTTCCCGTTGGGCTTTGATGAGTCGTTTTTTTTAATATCATTGTTTATTTTATTAAATATCGGGTTAATAGCCTTGCTCTCAGCTTTATATTCAGTTGCAGATAACACTATGTAACACAAATTTTACTCCTGGATAGTATGTGTTATTTCTTATTTGCTTGTGTTGTAAAAGTACAGAAAATGGTCATTATCCCTTCAAACTTTGCTTTTGTGACCTGAATAATGAAATTTAGAAATTAACCTATTTTCTATGTAAAAACAGGCAAATTTACACATTTTCATTTACATGAGGTCTGAATAAAACAACATAAGAATCACGATTTACATGTATTTATAGTACAACTATACAAAAATGATTAGAAGTGAGTAGTTGTTCCGAGATTGCGATTGTAATGTAAATCACTTTTACGTACCAGCCTCAAAATATAGTTTCCCATCATGTTTTCGTTATACGCCGTTTGGTAACGGCGTTCAAAGTCCAGTATATCTTTAAATGAACTGAGGTGACATACCTTTAAAAGGAGTAACCGTTTTTATAAGTATTATTAATAACTAGCTGGAATACCCGTCACCTCGATGGAAATAATGTACATTTTTTCTTAATGAAATGTTATCTTAGGACGTTTAAAAGTCGTTTTAAAACAAGTATAAAAACACAAAATGTGAAATACCATATTAACATCCATTTCTGCATGAACCCAACAAACTTCCGTGCCGAATTTGGTGAAGATCCACCAAGAGGGAGAGAAGTGGTAATTAAACAACCATAAAATTCACAAAATGAACAACTGAAGATTTTATCTATTTCCCCTCATGAATCTAATGAACCCCCACAACAGTTATGGTGGATATCCATCCACAACCTGAAAACAGTTATATGGACATACAACAGACAGTACATCCAGTTTGTACCTGAAGGACAAAGGTCCACATTTTTAAACAGATCAAGTTATAGTTTTTTTTATTTTATTTCCAACAGACAGTAATGTTATCTAATAACCAAGAACAAGACCCGACCGATCAACCAAAACACAAAGAAAGTTTAACAACAGATAGAAAAACATCAAAGTTACCATGCATGTGGTTAATTACTGATGTGTGAAGAGTAACCACAATATTAGTTTCTGACAACATAATAAGAATTATTGAAACAAGTACTTAAGATCTGTACTTTGTATAATATTCATTATAATTTATATTGTATAGAAATACTATCAAACAATATATAAAAGTTATATTACCCAGAATTGTTAAATTATTAGGTACTTGTATTACGTTTTATTGGAGTGTAAACATACAGTTGGACTAGGGTGCTGTTACTCAACTATTATAGTTGTATTTTTAATAAGATGCACAGTTTAAGAACATCAAAACCAATTAGAATGATTCTAGTAACATTTAACGTCAAGAATCAAATTAGAGTATTATAAAGACATACAGAGACAAACACACATTGAGTCAATACGAAGCTGTTAGTGATTATTTATTATTTACATGTAAAACATTTCTGTTAACTTGGCTGACGTAGAGGTGGTATAACTTTTAAACTGAAAGTGGAAATAAAGTTGTTTGGTGGGGTCTAATGGATATCACTATGTACATGAACAAAGTCTATATGACTCACACAGTCAATATGTATAATGAATACACATAAATAGTTCCTATATCAATAAAAATCCTGGAACACATGTAGCTAAACAAACCTCTATGTGTGATATTATAGCCCTTACATAGTAACTTTAACATTGGAATATACACATTTGTTTTGTTTCACCAAAACTATTTCTTTGTTGATGTTTGATGGAGGTGTAATATATAGCAGCATGTACATGAACAAAAACTATATGACCCACACACAATTTTTATGTAATTGACACATATAAATAATTAATATATATACCAGTAAATCGTCTGGGACACATGTAGCTAATGTAGAATCAAGAGATACAAGCCTCTGTGTCTTGTGTTGTAGCCACTATTTCATTATTTTAACAATAAGACTCACAAGTATCTACATACATATTTTTAATATTTTTAATTTTGCACAAAGTTACTCAAGTATTATATGTGTTAAGTGTCCTTAGTTATGGAATGACTGACTAGAGATAAGTCAGCATACAAGAACACTCACCGCTAACTCTTGTGCGGTGTTCCAAAAAATGTAATTCACATTAAACTCAATGTGTTTTATTATTATTAAAAACTGGTTAACCGTTAAACTACACCCGTTTTTAAGTTTTAATTAGTTCATGTTATAATTATTAATGTGACTCTATCTAGTTTTGGAAGTGTTTTTGCGTCTTAAAATTACTATTAGCGTTTTATCAAATAAACCTTTTTGTCGTACACGTTTGTCACTGAGTAATTTCTTCATGGTGACTTTCTATACCAGATACTTGACTTTGACCACAACAGCTGGCCTCTCTCTAAACATAAACTTATGAACCATTATTAATGGAAGTGGGTTTATTGTTAAAAGTACAACTTTATATGTACTTCACTCTACATCTTAAGGAGAGCTATCACTTAATCTAAATTCTGTTTATCAGAAAAAGAAACCGATATAATACACACTGCAATACAGTATCCTACATTCAAGTGTATCTAGACAGATATTAAACTATACAACTATACAAACAAGAACTTTTTATTCAGTATATCAAATGTTGTGATCTTAGACTTAAACAGAGATATATATATGTCTGAAATAGTATTTATACAGTACCATATTTTAAGTAAAAAAAAACTAAACGTAAACGTACAAAGTAGCTTCATTATTATGTTATACTGGGAAAAATGTAAAGTTTACTGTAAATTAAGAAGAAAGACTGTGTAATAACGTGATATTAATATTGTTGTTTTCTGGACGACTATAACTGTAACTCTTATTGGAGCTATTATTTCTATATATGTATATAGAAACTTTGAAACATGATCAAGTAATTCATGAATACTTCAACTGTCATAAAGAAATAATCATATGTTTGCGCGATAACATGTGAGGTGAGTCTGGTTAAAGGTATTCATACTCCTAACAACAAACTAAAACATAATTTATTTATTTTATTTATTTTTAACCACAATGAGTTCAGCTGATCGTCACATCATAATGTTCTCGAGAAGAAAAAGGGGAACTTAGTCGGCGATGTGTTTCGATCCTACAGTATAGTGGTAGGAGCCTCTAAGTATACAACGTTGATCTAAATATTTTCCTCAATTATTATATCTGTAACACAAAACAATCATAAACTCGTTATAATATATGTTTTATACAGGTCGTATAGTTCATTTTTCTGTCCCAAAGCAAGTATACATTTTGTTTGTTCGATTTTTGAATTTCGCTGAAAAATACACAAGAGCTGAGTACGCTATCCGTTCCTTATTTATCAATGTAAGACTAGACGAAAGGCAGGTATTCATCACTACCCACCGCCAGTTCTTGGGTCATTCTCTTACCAATAAATAGTGAGATTAACCGCCTTATTATAACGTTTCCCCGACGAGCTTGTTTGGTGTGACCTGGATTCAAAACCGCGACCCTCCGATTGTCTCACGGCCATACCGTGTCGGTAGGTACACTTTGTCCACAGTAACGAGATACTTCTGTTTGTCACATGACAGAAGACGTTTGAACCGATACATTCAGCTCTTGATTTTGAAACATCTAAAACACTTACCTAATTATTTGTTATGGTTAATTAATTGTGCTCTTTACTTGTACATATTTATATATAATAAATTTTCCTGTTTTGAGGTTGTCAGAGAACTGAGTTTCTCATTGTTTCCCTCGTGTTTTGTGAAAAGAGAAAGGAAAAATATTTTAATGTGTAGAGTAACATCATGGTTTGCATGGGTTGTTTGAGAGTTATAAACACAATTAAGATTGTAATGTTTTTTGATTTGTTGGTCATGAGTGGCGAAATTACCAGACAACACAGCTACAGCGCACGTGAGAAAACACCACGAGCCAGTAGATCTGGTTCTAACGTCCTCTCCTGGGAACCGAACACTTCGTCCCAGAAAAAGACTCACACGAGAAAGACCGATTTATATAACGTTATACACAACAATACATAGATTGATAACAATGTAACGTGAAAAGAACATATTTAACATTTCATTTACAATATTTGATAGAACTATTGAACGTATAGTATGTCTGTCTAGTGATAAAACCAATGTATAATAAAAATTGGCTGGCAGTTTGTAACGGCTCATGACGCGTAATATTTAAGAGGAAATATTATAAAAGTTTTACATAGATCTCTAGCTTAGACAATTACTGATTGTTTAATATAATCAAATATCATCAACACTCTGCTAAATCTTCAGGACTACAATGTGTAGTAAATTTTATTTATTTTTTACATTTTTAATTAATAGTTTAACAATGAAAACTACATCTAAATATTAACAACAAACTGTAACGACTCAAGCTAAATAAACAGCACTAGTTCATATGTGACTAAATGATAACATCAATTTTAAACATATTCTAACTTATAGTTATTATCAGACTTCTTTACCAGGTAATACCTACAATACAATAAAAGAACACCTGTTATTAGTTACCAATAACGTAATATATATGTTTCAAAATAGCCTCCTTATAAGAGAAAGTGTATATTTAGTTAATCAAGATGTGTTTTCTGTGATTAATCATTACACCGTAACACTGCTATTCATTTTTCATCATTAGTTACATAAAATAAAATACTAAATGACTTCCAATATTATACAATTTAGGTTTTGTTTATGGTTCCGAATTTTAAACAGTACAACTATATAGGATTCTAAATAGAATAACACCAAAAACATATTGTTATATCACAGTGTAAGAATATGTTTTGTATATAATAACTGGTCCATAATAATACTGTAGATACTTCTGTATGAGAGACGTTTATTAAAACACCAAATGACTTGCTGTACATGTTTATTTGGTTTGTTTTGGAATTAAGCACAAAGCTATACAATGGGCTATATAGGCTCTTCCCACCATGGGTATCAAAACCCGTTTTTTATCGGTGTTTCCTGTACTTTAACACGTTGTTTCTGTTTCATGTTCTGGCCTTAACACAATTACATGTAAGATGCTACATAATCAAATTCAGAAACTAATTATCCGTATAATAATAATACAGTGCACAGGATAGAAACTATCAGACAAAACACTATCTTTGGTTCAGTGAATGAAAACTACTAAATCTTTTAAAATACACTATTTCAAGATTCTTTATGTCTAATTTAATTTGATATTAATATAACCGTGTAATTTTCTGTATCATATCAGTCGTTTCACGTGGTTTAAGTAAATGTTTTCTCTTACATAACGTGGATAACAAAATGACAATAAAACAATATTAAAACGACTTCTAATAATTTTACAAAGTAACCAAATTTCAGACAAGATAAAATTATTCAGTATATAATTGTATGTTATTCAATTTTTCATGGTTATATTACTTGTGTACAGGATATTCAGTTGTATAGTTTTTATAGCAATTGAATGTCAGCAAATACATTAGACAAATCCTGGGTACAATGAAGAGAATTATATCAGGGTAATAAAACCTGAAAAGTCAACGATTTCTCATATGTATATATTATATAAATATGGTGAATGTCTGATGAAACTTTTCGAATGTGTAATGTGTAAACTGTCCTCCCAGCCTCCTCCAGGTTCTCCAACTATAAACTCTAAACAACAATGTTTGGTAAAAATCTGTTGGTTTTATAAATATTTTACTAACCTCTAGAACCTACCACCTTCGAAAATTAAAGGATTAAAAATTATTAGGGTTACCTCAAGTATTGTATTTTAATCGCTGTCTTCTATATGGTCAGTAATTAAATATATTGGACAGTGAGAAATAGCTTTAGTGTTTCTTCCATAAACACAACACGTCATATCAGTTTTTTTTTCTCTATCCAAACATTTTTGATTTCCATGTCGTTAAGTTTTCTAATGTCATTAAGTGTTAATTCATGAAGCAAAATTCTGAAACGGCTAACACATCGCCTTCACATAGTCCACTATGACATAGCGAAAAAGTATAAGTAATTGCAACATTTAAATGCAGTGTATTATTCCTTAGTGGACATAGCAGACAGACCAATATGGCTTTGTTTTTTTAACAAAGAAATAAAGTCTTCAGATATTTATATCCTTATATCATACCAAAGAAACAAAACGTTATGTCATTGAGCTTTATTGTTATGAAACAAGAAACTTTTAGAACCAGCGATTACTAGAAATATCACGACATGATTTAGACAGCTCAGTTGTAATGTTAGAAACCTAGATAACCTTAAATGTATATAATACATATGGTTATTGTTTGGTTTAATTTATTGTACACAGTTATTAATAAATAATGTTAACAACCTTTATTTAGAATACAAAGCGGATTACGATTTTTATGTTTCAGCTTTGACCTCAACCTTAGTTTAAGACAAAACAAAATATGCCATTGAACCAAAATTGCATAGGAAGGTTTTTCGTCAATAGAATTCGAAACATAAGCTCTCGGATTTATAGCTCTGAGCAAGTTAACCAGAAGACAATGCGAGACCTAAAAATGATTTTAGTAATTCTTTTATAATTCACATAAAATATACTAAAGGAAAGAAAAAGCGAAATTACAAGGCTGGAATTGAATTCTATTTACTCTATTATTACAGTAGGTGACGCTTCTTTTACAGTATATGACACTGCTTTAAATTATATATTTGAGTAAGGTTGACTTTCATTTTTCATTATTTTCATACTTATTATAATTAAGTGTTACAAAGTGCTGACACCATAATATCATATGAAACATAAATAGTTTTCGAAATATACTGATCCATAACAATGATATATGAGTATAATGAACTCCTCTGTCATTGTGTTTAAAAGACATTTATGTCACATAAAAATATCATTCATTAATTATCTTCAAATATTATCGTTTGGTTTTACAATTTAAACGAAGGTTTAACCATAAAATATTAACGAAACTTATGATGAAATATTTCATTACATATTAAAACTCAAATAATTTATTCTATTGTCGAAGACGTTTGCTATTAATACACAGTAACAGTAAGTAATTATCAAAGGTATTTTCATCTGTTAGAGCTTTAAAATATTTACTGTTAAAATATTAGTTTACATGTACTGTTTTAAACTACTTGGCGACCTCTTATTATACACTAATGTGATCATCCGAAACATTTCATAAATATTTTTATTAGTAACTGCTTGGTTTATATAAGCTCACAATTCACTGAAATTAAGTTGAAAAACTGGAAACATCGAAATTTTATAAAGTTAAAAATCGTGTTTCATTCCTTCTTGTGGTCACAACTAAAATACACCTTTGTCAGTTTTTACTTAATAACAAACAAACATAATAATGAATTGTTTTCATTAAATTTTTTATTGATAATAAATTTCCATGTTAATACTCAAGTGTCCTCAGTGTTAATCGTTTCTTCTTTTACCCTAACGTTCTATCACTTAATACAATTCCTACACCACTAAAACAACAATAAGTAAGACGAACATCATAACAAGCAGAATATCCTTTTCATTCCATGTCATCTCGGTAAGAACTAACAGTTTTAGTTATTACAGTAAATGACATTATTAAAAAAACTGTGTGTGTTTCTCTCAGAGCAAAGCCACATCGGGCTATCTGCTGAGCCCACCGAGGGGAATCGAGCCCCTGATTTTAGCGTTGTAAATCAGTATACATACCGCTGTACTAGCGGGAGGCATTAAAAAATACAAAAAACTAATGGCTGATATGTTTTTATAATGAATTTTATTCGTCATTCTTTCTCTCTTTGTGAACCTAGCTGTTAAAACTGTTAAAATGACTTCAATACTTAGGTCAACCAATGATGTTACTGAACACATCACAAGTTATAATATTTCACACTTTCGTTAATTTCTTAGTTCTTCAATTAAAACCTCCTTCTATTTGTTTCTAAACCAATCTTCTTTCTCATTTACAGGATAACATCTTAAGTCAAATTCAGTCATATTTTAATCCAATACTATTCGTCACGTTTAATTAATACACTATTATGAATATTTTGTACTAAACTTGTTTGTTTGTTTTTCTTATCGCAAAGCCACATCGCGCTATCCTCTGAACCGACCGAGGGGTAGCGAACTGCTGATTTGAGTGTGTTAAATCCGTAGACGTACCGCTGTACTAGAAGGAGACGTTATACTAACCTACCATTACCACTGTACCGAGTATATGTTTAGGTATAAAGTTAAGGGATTTAATTTGTTTATTGATTCAAAAATAAACGTAAGTTTAAGTCGGAGTTACATAATAAATTTTGAATAAATAATTACTAATTATCATATGTTAGAACTTAGTTTTTGATATTGAAGAGAAAACGTTAAATATATTTTTTTTTTCCACCAGACCGCAATAATATAGCGTTCTACAAAGGAAATATATTTCTTGAAAATATGGCGTTTCGAAACAGCCGATTAACTGCTTTTAATATTATAAACTACTTTAAAAACTCAGTTAAAAATTTACACTGACGTCTTCTCGTCACAAATGTAATTTTGATATTATTCAGACTAATTTAACAAAAAACCTTGTTTTTATTATCAAGAATATGAATTGCTATTATATTTTCTCTGACTACAGTTGTTATTTGAAAATACGTAACTAGTAGTTTTCTAATAAACAGCTGTTCTTCGAAGGCAAATAACATCGTATCATTATCATCCACAAAAAATACTTGAACAGTTGTATTTGCTATTCACCAGATGGAAGCACACTTCAGGGAATAAATGTAACAAATGTTTATTATAGCTTCTTGAATTTTAATCAGATATAAGAAACGGTTAATGCGCATAAACATCATTAAACTTCACACATCCTTCGATTTTTATTTTTAAACATCAGCTAAACTAACTTAGAATGAACGAGTGGGGAACCAGATGAACATCAGAATTAAAATGTTGGTGATTTAAAAGCATCCGAAATTTTTAACAAGTTATTTAAGAGCCTCGAAAAATATTAACTGAAACAATTAAAACAAAACGATGTACTATGATATTATATCAATTTGTATATCATTTTTATTTATGTTTATTTTTATAACAAACTAATATTTTAGGTTTTAATTTGCTGTTTTTATTACAGTCCTTCCTTTTGATTATATTTCACTTAACTCTTCAGTATTAATATTGTAGTTACACACATTTACCTTCTGTTGAGTAACAGGTGAAAACTTATAATACTAAATTTCAGATTTCGATCCTTTGCGTGTTTAAACTAAATAGATCTTTGTCAGCTTTGTGTTATAGGACAAGCAAATACAGAAATTCTTTGTATTATTTTTATTGTAAATAAAATTCCATATGAATACCCAGTTATTCTCAGTAAGTGGTCGTTTCCTCTAGCACATTAAACCTCCTGCTTCCTGCACTTCCAATTCCTACACAACTTTCTCAATAACTTCCATCTAAATAAAAACCAATTGCGTCAGCAACTGATGTGTAATTTACATCTACAATTGGACAACAGTAGGTCGGAGGAACATCACAGCAAATAATATATGTTGTACATTTGACACCATCTCGACAAATCCCCACAGCTTCAGATAGTAAACAACATTACATTATTATAGTACATATGGTAACAATTTGCAATGATTTTTAATCGTCACTATGTTTTTACTTGTAAAGTTTGACCAACAAATATCACGTTTATAAAAATGTAAACATTACCTCAATGCCGAGATCAAATAATGATACTACAGAACACATCACAAAATAATCATATTTAATAATTTCGTTAATTTGTTTAGTTTGTCAGTAAAACCTCTTACTATTAATCCATAAACCAATCACATTTCTTGTTTTCAGAATAGAATCTTATGTAAAATTTCAGTCATATATTTTAAGCTTATACTCTCCGTCTAGTTTAATTATAAAACTTTGCTTATATGCATAAAAAATATACTTTCTGTTGCTTCACTAAAAGTAGAAAAAATTATCTGTGCACACACGTTAAAGTAATTCTCTGTTGGCTGGACAGCATACTAAATACTGTAACTTACTCCTTGTAAGACGCTACATCGTGGAAGACGCACCGTAATTTTGGAGGGACATTTCTAAGAAAAAACAAAATACTTCTTTGTTTTTGTATTTCGTTCAAAGCTGCTCGAGGGCTATCTGAACTAGCCGTCCCTAATTTAGAAGTGTAAGAATTGAGGGAAGGCAACTCGTAATCACCACTCACCGCCAACTCATGGGCTACTCTTTTACCAACAAATAGTAAAATTGACCGTCACTTATAACGCCCCTACGGCTGAAAGGGCGAGCATATTTGGTGCGACAGGGATTCGAACCAGCAACCCTCAGATTACGATTCGAACGCCTTAACCCTCCTGAACATGCCAAAGACAGATGCTAAATTATATAAATATATAAAACAGGAGTTTTAATTCACTACATCAAGTATTGTGATCTCAAACGTAAACAGAGCTGTATATGTGTGAAATAGTATTTATACAGTACTACACTTTAAGCCAAAAATAAAACTAAATATATTACTCACTTTACAGCTTCATTGTTACGTTATTCAGTGCAAAATGTAAAGTTTACTTTATATTGAGAAGAAAGACTGAAAATTAACATGATCTTAATATTGTCGTTTTCTAAACGACTATGTACTGGTTATTAGAGTTAAATTTTTATCTACTGTATAGAATCGTTGAAAAATGTTCAATTAAATCATAATTTTTCAACTATCATAAAGAAATAAAGGTGTTCACACTCCTAACAACATACAAATATAGAATTTATTAGTGTTATTTATTTTAACCACAATCAGTGTAGCTGATCATCACATCATAATGCTCTCGAAGAGGAAAGGTGTACGTATTCGGTAAAGTGTTTCGATCCTGTAATACAGTGCCTTCAATCTCTAAGTACGCAACGTTGGGCTAAGCCTTTTGCCCTATTCTTATAGCTGCGATATAAAACAACCTTAAACCCCTTAGGTTCTATTGTTTATTGACTAGTAGGTTCTGAGTTGCGAAACTTCAAGTGAACACAGCTACAGCGGGCGTAGGAAAACACCATGAGACAGAACATTTTTCACGCCATCACCTGAGAACCGAATTCTAGTCCCCAGTAAAAGACTCTCACAACGAAGATCGATTTATTTGACGTTATACACGACAATACATAGATTGAAAACAATGTAACGTGATAAGAACATATTTAACATTGATAACAATTGATTGAATTTTATCATATAAGTTGACCATTTTGAAGCTTTTCGTCGTTTATCTATGCCGGTAAATGTCTCTGCTGGTTGACAGCTTTAAGTGTTAATATGGTCTTAAAAGGTGATGTGTAATTATTCCATATTCCAAGTATTTCAGTAAGTATGGCGATTTTTGACATTAAGGAGTTACAGTAATTAGATTTCTGGTGGTATTTGGTTGATAAATTTATCATTTTATTTTTGATGTTTTCCAGTTTTACGTAAGTCAGAATTCGATGTGTACATCAGAAAACGTAATGTTAATCTGGATACTTGTAACTGTACAGTCTCGAGTGGTTCGTAAAGATCCTTTAAAATATTACAGGTCACCATATTCAAGTATCGACCTTACACGCATTTTATATATTAACATAATTTATTGCACCGTTTAATTAACTGTCGATTTTGCGAAGATAGTTTACTTTTGGTTTTGTAGTTATATTGTGGAAGTAAACATTCCATGTGAGTCCACTGCTGAAGGTAATACCAATAAATTTACCTGTCTGGTTGACCGTGATCTTGGTATTATATAATTGGAAACTTACGTTATTAGCTTTCTGCATGTTTCTGTTTAGTCTTTACAGTATTTTTGAAACAAATCAAGCAAATTTTAAAAGGAAGCCAAAGTTCTTCAAATATTTATGTCGTTTCTTTACGTCAAATAAATATTACAGTCTGTCATATAAAATTCATTTTATAACAATAAAACAAAACAGTTCACAATATGAGAAATAATACTACGTTATTTAGACACATTATTTAAAATCTGAAAGTTGTCCAACTTCACCAAGCCAACGTATCTGATGACAGCTTAGTAATATTTATTTAATAAATTTTGAAGAAATGAGATTAAATCTCTTTATTTATTATAAATAAGAGTGAGCTTCTATTATGTTTCAACTTTCATACGAAACGTGGTTTAAGCCAAAAAACATGTAAATTAACTGTTATATAAATTGATGAATATCATTGTTAATATTATTCTTTAAATAATACATTGTGAACAGGTTAAGAAAATATTGTTAAATAATATTTCTATTGTTAATTGTTTTACAACAATTCACCTGGTAACACCTTAAAACCCTTTTACATGTATCATTATATCTTGTTGTTGTTTTAGTAATTTATAATCTTAAACCTAACCAGTTTGAAGCATCGAATCCTCAAAAACTATATGTTCTCACACTTATCGCTGGATCACAGGAAAAATATAATGTTAACAGTCAGACATTGTGAATGTACTCACGAATGAGTGAGGTGGGAAATAAAAATTTAAAGTAACCAGCTACTTTCGGGTTATAAGAAAACTTTAACAATTTATATATATCCTGGTTTTACTGTAGGTTACAAAAATATTTTAGGATCAATAGCTTGTATGTAATGTGTCTAGAACGTAGCCCTGGTGAACGTATTATTAACTATAATATTGTATTGGTAATTTAATTAACAACAGAGAATGTTTTATAAACATTAACAGATATAAACAAGTATACAGGTAAAACGTTTAATATTTTCCTGACAAGCATCTGGCGAACTAATCAAAATGTCTCCAAAATAATGTAGTCAACAATACAAACAAACCTGAATACACATTTTAAAGATAGATAAATATAGACACGTAAAGAGAGTAGGAACTGGGTAACACTTGTTTGTTGTTATTATGGGTCAGTGATTTCTGATATATTATATAGAAACAGAAAAATACACATATTTTAAACTAGGATGAACTGTTTCTAGTTTTGAACTGATGATTAGTCAACATCGTCTTCGCTACCTCTTCAGCAACATTTATCTCGCCAAATAGTGTGATTTAAAAGTCATTTATGGTGCACCAACATCTCCATATTGTGTAGGAACGTGTGAACGGTCCAAAACCGTGTGCTCTCGTATTCGTTGCTCCAGACAACATGCGGTGGACGAATTATTATCTACAATAATGTATTTTGTAATTTACAACACAACAGAGAAGGTTCATATTTAACAGTTAAAGAAATATAAACAAGTATACATGCAGGAACGTTTAAAATGTTTTGTATAACATCTTACGAACTAAACGAAATGTCTTCTATATTGAAAGAAACAAACAAGCAGCTGATACACATTTTAAAGAAACAGAGATATAATTACAGTTAACCAGAAGGTGAGACATAGACACCATGTGTTCACAATAAGAGAGTAGGAATTACACTATAACATTTTAGTTTCTTGTTGACAAAGTTAGGTAACTTTTGTTCTGTCGTATAGAAATAAAAACTATATATAATTTTAAACTAGAATGAACAGTTTCTAGTTTTGATCTGATGCACTAGTCAACACCACCTTCCACCACCTCCTCGGAAACTATTATCTGGCCGGATAGTGAGATTTCAACGTCATTCTTATAGTGTCTTCTATATAACGTATAGAAATGCTAAATAACATTAATACACTAGGTGTTTTAAAGTATTTTCACAATCATTGGTTCTGATTTGGTTTCATTTACGAGTGAGTGTGAGAATCATTTTTAATTTTTTTTGTCAGTTATTATAATTATCCGTTACAAAGTGCTGACTCTATATTATATTATCAAACATAAATAGTTTTCAAAATATTCTGATCCATAACGATGATATTTCAGTATTATGAAATCATGTGTTATTTTGTTGGATCGACATTTTTTATTTCACACCACTCACAATAAATTAAAGGCACCTAACACGTGTTATTCTGTCATATATAAACAAGTGTTGCTTATTTATCTTGAATCGTTATAATTTGTTGTTACTATGTAGATGTTAGTTTGAATGTGAGAATATTAATTAAAGCTGTTAGTTCATTCCACTTTTGTAAACTTTAGTTTACTTTCAAGGTCACTTCTATAAAAATATAAGCTCTTTCTCGTAACGAGATAAAACTATATATAACATTCCTTGAGTCATTGGTGGGGATATGAACTTAATAAAATTACTTAATAAAATTAAGTTCATATCAGAATTACTCCTTATAAGTATCGTAGTTATCAAAACAGATTACTAAACATAACCATTTTGTTAACATCGTCTTCCGCCACTTCTTGGACTACTCTTATATGACTGAAAGTGGGAACTGACTGTGATATTTATCGCGAACCCAAACCCTCATTCTGCGAATAGTAATTTAGCGTTAAAAGGACGTGAAACAGAAACATAGCACTGGGCGCATTAACCAGTTGTACACGTACAGCTCTAACAAGTGGATTTTACAACTATTTCGTAATTGTCACAGAAAATATTACAAAGGAGCGTGTTATTGTTATTAGAGAATTATTAATATAAACAAATAGACTTTCATTTCTAGGTGCTGTATTTTTACCCTATTCTTTGCTGATTTATATCATTTGTACCAATATATGGAACTCCTTGAAATTAGCTTTATGAAGGAAGACGAGATACACGTTTAATTATTTTTAACAGTTATGTAATACTCTGTTAGAAATGCTATATTTTTGTTTTAAACCTAAATACTTTTAAAAATATAATGTTTCATAATGAAAACAACTCGGTATTTTAAAAACCTGCGTTTTTCTCTTGGAAAACCAAGTTTTCTTTCTGTTTTTTTTTTTCATTCGACACTGATAACCATGGAAAGCGTATAATGCTGAATTACTACGTTCGATCCCTCTGTGGCCCGGCATGGCCAAGTGTGTTAAGGCGTGCGACTCGTAATCTGAGGGTAGCGGGTTCGCATCCCCTTCACGCTAAACATGCTCGCCCTTTCAGCCGTGGGGGTGTTATTATGTGACGGTCAATTCCATTATTCTTTGGTAAAAGAGTAGACCAAGAGTTGGCGGTGGGTGGTGATGACTAGCTGCCTTTTTTCTAGTCTTACACTGCTAAATTAGGAACGGCTAGCACAGATAGCCCTCAAGTAGCTTTGTGCGAAATTCAAGAACAAACAAACAAACAAAATCGATCCCTCTAGTGGGTATAACAGAAGTAGACTGTTCTGCTACTTTGGGTTAATAAGGAACAAAAAAAGAATTATTTATTTTTGTTTATAATAAATTCCACACAAGTACCATTGTTCTTCATGTGATTTACTGGAGATCATGAATATGGTAAATGAACGATAATATTTACGTCATGACGAACGACATAATATTTAATTATTGTTAGATTGTTCGATGTAACTAACTGTAGAGTTTAATTTTTTAAAACTATTATACTGTCTTTTACTAAATATAAACCAGTTAGTTTCGTTAACTAGTTAAATCCTTTCTTACTCACCCACTAGCACTGTCCCTTCATCTGCAGAATACGATAATATACATTCCATATCACGAAGTGAGTATCACCTGTAATTTCTGTTTACATTTAATGATACAATATTCGGTGTATGATATTTTATTTCATATAATTTTTAGAAAAACTTAATAAATACTCAGATTTTACCATTTTCATAAATATCGAAAATTGGTGTTTAACAACAGTTATTAGTGTCATCCTTTAACTATGCAGGGCTCAGCTTGACATTTTCCTTTATATTTAACAACGCTATACCAATTAGAAATCTCTTAGAAAAATATTAAGCCTAGAAACTGCCTGTAGTTAAGTTCCTTAGAATAAATAATATTTTAATTAGAAGAATTTACAAACAAAACTCAGAAGGAAACAAATAGTTCATCCATTTAAAAGTGACATCAAAATGTAACAATCTATAGATAATGACGTCATTAACACGTAATATTGATAAATGTCAGAACAACGTAATTTAAAATACATTCACACATTAAATAGTAGGTTTCATAAGCCTTTTTGAACTGCTTGTCGATTACTTACTATAAACTAATATAATGTTTCGAAATAATTTTAAAATATACCTTTTATAGTCGGGTGACAGGAAATGTGTTTTATGTTTAATTTTTAATAGATAAAAATAACTATATATGTTAAACACATCATTCCTACTGTTTATCATCTGTCGACCTGAAAAAAAGTCTGTTTTCTACAAGAACTTGAAGACATATATAATTATGTTCATTGTACACAGGATTTGTGTACTGAATTTGTTAACATTGAATTACAACAAAACTTATATAACTGAATTATATATTGAATAACTTTAACTCGTCTGATATTTGATACCTTTGTAAAATTATCAGAACTCATCTTAATATTCTTCTGAAGTCAGTCTGTTATCTCTTTATATATAAAGAACATTTACTTAAACTCGTGTATCGACTATTATTATACAGAAATTATTTTTAATATTTGGGTTGGTAATAATAGCTTTTCAAATTTTATACTCACACAATACGAAACGAGTTAAATGACACATAAAAAAGTGAAATTGTATATTTTAAAAGATTAGTAAGTTTTTATTTACTGAACAAAAGATAGTGTTATGTCTGATAACTGATAGCCTGTGTACTGTATTATTATAAAACAGATAATTAGTTTCTTAGTTTGATTATATTGCATGTTTTATGTAATTGTCTTAACTCCGGAACTCGAAACAGAACCAACCTGTTAAAGTACAGGAAGCATCCTACACTGTTGAACTATCTAAACGTTGGAACCATAAACAAAATATAAATTGTGAAGTATAGGAAGTCGATTAGTATTTTATTTTCTGTATCTGATGATGAAAAATCAATAGCAATCTTACGGTGTAGCGATTAACTACAGAAAACACTTACACTTTATTAATTAACTGTAAATATTCCCGTATGGAGTCTATTTTGAAACATATACAGTTGAACATGACCGTGTGGGACAAGGCGTTCCACTCGTAATCTGAGGGTCGCAGGTTCGCATCCCTCGCGCCAAACATGCTCGCCCTCTCAGGCGTGGGGGCGTTATAATGTGACGGTCAATTCCACTATTTTTTGGTAAAAGAGTAGCCCAAGAGTTGGCGGTGGATGGTGATGACTAGGTGTCTTCCCTTTAGTCTTACACTACTAAATTAGGGAAGGCTAGCGCAGGTAGACCTTGTGTAGCTTTGCGCGAAATTGCAAAACAAAAAAGCAAGTGCCGACCAATTTTTATTAAACACTAGTTTGATCATTACACAGACATTATACTATATGTCTAACAGTTCTATCAAATATTGTCAATGTTAAATATGTTATTTTCACGTTACATTGTTATCAATCTATGTATTGTCGAGTACAAGGTTAAATAAATCTATCTTTGTGGTGAGAGTCTTTTTTCTGAAGCGGAGAGTTCTGTTCCCTGACAAGCGCTTGAGAATAGAATATCTTGGCTCATGGTGTTTTCCACACATGATGTAGCTCTGTCAGTTTGAATTTCGACACTCAAAACCATAGAACCAGTAAACGTTACATTATAGTTGTTTTCATAAATCTTCACATAAAACACGATGTTAGTGTACACATTAAAATATTTTTATTTTTTATTTGCACAAAACATAAACGATACGATGACTAACTCAGTTCTGTGGCAACCCGACAAGAAAAAGAACTTTTTAATTCTAAATTTCTAAATATGTACAAGTAAAGAAGACGACAGATAAACCTTTGCAAATAATTAGGTAAGAGTTTCAGATGTTTGAAACTGTAGAGCTTTATAAACCGGTACAAATGACTTCTGTCATGTGACAAACAGTAGTTTCTCATCACACTAAACTAAGGGTATGTGAACTGTCCTGCTATGGGTAGGTAGTGAGTGAGCTCGACTCGAAAGATGCAATGCCCGTCTCATGAAACTTGTTGGCCCATTTAGCCAAAGAGGCGTTAAAAGTGGCGATTATCACCATAATTTGTAAATAAAAGAGTAGCAAAAGTTGGCAGTTGATATGAATGACTATTTGCCTTCTTTCTGATCTCACACAACGTAATTAGGTAAAGCTAGCGTAGATAATTCTCGTGTAGCTTTGTGGGAAATTTAAAAGCCAAACAAAGAAACAAAGATTGTGTCTATATGAGTTAGGGTAGAAAAATCGTCTTTGCAGCTTCTATACTTTTGGTGAAATAAAATAAATGTCTATATAGACACCTGTGTATTCTAAAGTTAATATAACATGATTTAAGCTAAGTAAACAACACTAGTTTATATGTGACTAAATAATAACATTAATTTTAAACAAATCTGACTTATATTTATTATCAGACTTCTTTACCAGGTAATTCATTCAATACAATAAAAATCCATTTTCTATTATTTACCAATAATTTAAGTTCGATGTCCGGTTTATTGATAGTTTAACTGTAAATGTTTCAAAATAGACTCTATACGGGAATGTTTGTATTCATTTAATAAAGCAGATGTGTTTTCTGTGGTTAATCACTACACTGATATTCATTTTTTCGTCATCAGGTACATAAAATAAAATATAAACGACTTTCTCTACATTACAATTTAGATTTGTTTACAGTTCCAACTTTTAGAGAATTCAACTGCGTAGGATTCTAAATAGACTAACACCAGAAAAAACACATCGTTATATCACAGTATAAGAATATGTTTTCTATATAATACCTGGTCTATAATAATGCTGTAGGTACTTCTGTTTGAGATACGTTTAATATAATATGAAACGACTTCCTGTACTTGTTTGTTTGGTTTGTTTTGGAATTAAGCACAAAGCTATACAATGGGCTACCTGTGCTCTTCCCACCATGAGTATCGAAACCTGGTTTTCGGCGGTGCTTCCTGTACTTCAACTCGTTGATTCTATTTCAAGTTCCAACGTTAAGGCAATTACATGTAACTTGCTATATAATCAAAGTAAGAAACTAATTATTCGAAAATTGTCATAGGATACTTTAATTCCCCACACAGAGCTAAGAGAAAACAGAAACACGCATAGAGGGTCAATTATAAAAAAAAATATATATTTCTATCAAACTCAAACTAACGTGGCAGGGGTTTAGTTTAGAGAGAGAGAAATCAGAAGAGTTCTCTCTCCAACTGGGGTGTTCAGGAACGTTGTGGTTCCTCTTCGTCCCCTTTCGTGAATTGTTATAAGGAATAAGTTTTAATTATTATTATTATTTTTAACTCTTTTTTGGGTGGAGGATGTCTCTCTAAATGTTGTCTTGGGTGGAGGCAAAGGCAGCACCGGAAAGAATGGCCGGGACCCGTCCCGAAAGAAAGAAGTCTAGCAAATGTCAACATGAATACAATCAATTCAAACTGCGCGATTCAGGGTCTGGCTATAAAGTTGCTTGGAATGGGATCTAGAAATCCAATGCCTAAGTTTTGTTGTGAGGGAAACAGGCGCCGAAAGTTTTGCCTGTCGTGTGCCCGGTATCTTAAAAAAAAAGAAAAAGGAATACATGTTAATGACACGGATTTATTTATTTACATTGTTTGTTGAGTAATTTGTGATTCTTGAAATATGTTGTAAGGTGAAATGTATTTTGTTGGTGCACTGGATAATTTGTATAGTGATGCCGTTAGTTTGTTTCTATTTTCTGCTTTTAGATAATATTTAAGTGATATTTCCGTTATTCTATCTCTTATTGTTGGTAAATTGCTAATTTGATGTATATAATTTGTTGGCGTGAATGATGGTAGGCTGAATGCAGATCTTAGTATTCTGTTCTGTTGAACTTGGATTTTCTGGAGTGTGTTGTTTGACATATTGTATGTTACTTGACATCCGTACTCTATTAGTGGACGGATGTAAGCCTTGTATATTTGTATAATGGTGTTTGGTGAGCATTTCGATTGTTTACCGGTTATAGTCATTAGATGTGAAATCCTTTTTCTGATTGATGAGTGTATATTGTTTTTTCCATGTTAGTTTTGTGTCGAAAGTGATGCCAAGGAATGTGATGTTTTTGCTCATGTTAATGGTTGTGTTTCCGAGTGATAGTTTTATTTTTTCTAGATGTTTTCTTCTTTAATTTCCTATAGAAGGTGATTGCTTGTGTTTTCGTTGGATTTACCACGACTCTCTACTTGTTGCTCCATGTTGAGACGTTATTTAGTGATTCTTGTACGCGAGACATGGCCATCACTGGGTTTCTGGAGGTGCTCCAGATAGCGATGTCGTCTGCGTATTGTGAATTGTGTGTGTATGTTAGATTTGGAAAAGGTATGTCACTGACGAAAGTTATGTATAGAAGTGGAGAGAGGACTGATCCTTGGGGCACTCCTGTAGTTATATTAAATGTTTTGGATATAGTTTTATTGACTTTTACTTGTGCTGTTCTGTTGGTTAAGAAATTTGAAATCCATTTAACTATCGTGGGATTTATTTGCAGGTGATTTAGTTTGTATTTGATGGCATTGTGCCATACGCTGTCGAATGCTTTTTTGACATCTAGGAATACCCCGATGGTTACTTGATTGTTGTTGAAAGCTTTGTAGATTGATTCGGTGAGTCGTATGAGGTGGTCTGTTGTTTGCCTATTTTTTCTGGAGGCATTTTTAGATTCTGGAAGGATGTTATTCGATTCGCAAAAATGGAGAAGACGGTTGGAGATAATTCTCTCCATCAGTTTGCCAAGGCCGCTTAACAGACTGAAGGGGCGGAAATTATCTGGATTTGTTCTATTAGTTTGTTTCTTGGGGATCGTTGTTTTGGTGGCTTTTCTCCACGTGTCAGGGTAATACCCGGTCGCTAGTGAAATGTTCATGATGTTTGTGAGGTGTTGTAGTAGGAGAGTGGAGCTTTTTTTCAGAATAATATTTGGTATTTGGTCATGTCCGGGGGAAGTGTTCTTCAAGTTTTTGATATTAACTTTAAGTTCGGTTATGGTTATTTTTCTATTGATTGAACTTGAGTATGCTTCTAGTGTCTCGCCAAAGAATCGTGGTGAGAATGAAGCTTGGTTTGTATTTATGAAGTTGTTGACATGGTGTTGGTGTTGTGTGTCAAAATCTACTGAGTTTAGGTCGCTAAATGAGGATTTGTAATAGTCAGCTTTCTCTACGTCGGTCTTTTCGATTTTATTGTTGTGTGTGATATGTTGTAGCATGTGATTTGTGTTTTTGTCTGAAGCAATACTCTTGAATTTTTTCCAGAATTCTTTTGGATTGTTCTTGGTTTTTTTAAGTTTTTACAGAAGTTTTGCCAATTGTTTTCTCTTGCTTTTTTAATTTCTTGTTTAATTTTTGTATTTGTTCTTTTGAGTTCTGTTTTAATGTGTGGATCGCGTGTAACGTAGTGTGTTCGTCTTAATTGTCTGCGTTTGATTAATAGTGCGTGAATTTCTGGTGTTAGAGTCCATTGAATAAGTGATTGCTTTTTATTTGTTTTAGGAATTGTGTTTTTTATGGCTTTTGTGATTTGATCAACATAATTGTCAAGTTCTGTTTTGTTGTTAGCATGTTCAATTGGATGGGGGTAGGTATGAGTCCAGAGAGGCATTAAAAGTGAGCCAGTCTGTTTTAGTGTCGGTGTATGCGGAGGAAGTCACGTATGCCACGGCAGGGTGAATCATACATGACATGGGGTAGTGGTCACTGGTGATTTCATCATGTACTTTGAAGTTAGATATTCGGTTTACCATGTCCTTGGGTGCGATGATGAATCGAGTACATCGTATGAGACGTTGGCGGCTGAGAAGTGTGTAGGTGTATGGTCATTAATTAGGTGCATTTTATTACTAGAGATAAAATTTTTTATGCACGCTCCTCTGCGTGTGTCTCTGTTACCCCTTAATTCTGTATGCGGTGAATTAAAACCCACAATAATAATTGGTTTGGGTTTACGATTAACAAATTTTTGAAGGAAGTTAATGTCGATATCTTTGGTTGGTGAGCAATATATGTCTAGAATCGAAATAGTTAGCCGGTTGTTAAAGTGTATATTACAAAAAATGGTTTCATTAATGTTAGATTTAAAGGAATCTTCTATCGAGATTAAATGCGATATTTTCGTACTAAAGTTAGCTATTATACCTCTGTTGTTTTCTGAGTGAGGTATGCTGTGCGTGATGAATCCGGGGATTGTGGTGTTTTGTTTCTCTTCGCAAAGTGTTTCTGAAACGATGATTATGTTGGCGTTTATATGTTTGTTTATGTTGAATATTTCTATCCTTTTGTCTTTGAGATTTCCTTGGCAGTTGATGTGTAAGATTTTAATGTGTTGAATCATTGTGTTGTTTTATTTCCCTTGCATGAATTTTGAGTGAAAGATGCTCTGGTTTGAGGTGAGGAAGGTTAAAATAATAACTTGAAAGGCTACAAACAACCTTGAGTGACTCGTGCCTCGATTCGAATGAGGGGAGATCACTCAATTCTATTAGCATTGCTAGTAAGTTTGTGGTGAAATCTGTGGGGTTGAATGCTTGTGTTGTTTTCGGGCGTGTTACGTCCGCGTAAGTACGTGTTGGTTGAGGTTGAAAGTGTTTGATTTGCGAGTCTGCTGGAGTTTGTAGTAAAGGTTGTTTGGTGATGTGGGTGCCGTGGGATTGATTGTTATTGTTCGTGGTTTTGAAAATAAATCTATTACGTATTTGAGTGTATTTGGGGCAGCCTTTGTAACTGGCTGCGTGAGGGCCCTGACAGTTTGCGCATCTCACTTGGTTACGCTCGTTAGGACACTGAGCAACCTCGTGAGGTCCGCCACATCTCGCACATCTGTCCTTGGCCATACAATTTGTTTTTTGTGTGTCCGAACCTTTGACATTTGTAGCATTGAATAATGGGTTTTTGGTGTGTTTTTTCTGGTTCGGTCGTGTGTCTCTTGAAAAATAAGAAGCAACCGTTTTTTAATAATTTGTCTTGATCGTCTTTTTTGTTGACGGTTACCTTGATCAGTGGCGTTTTTTTTGTTTCGTTCTGAAGGAGATAATTCGGTTTGATGATACAATGTCGTAGCCTTGGGTTTTGAATTACTCTGTGATTTCATTGTCTTCGATGTCGAAATCGACACCTCTGATAATGACAGTTAATTTTGGCGTGTTGTTTTTTGGTGTAGTAATGTTGGCTTGGACCCCGAAGGCATCCTTGGGCCAGTGGGCCAAAATATGTGCAAACTCTTGTGGTTCAGAACATTTTAACATGATTCTTCCATTAGGAAGACGTTTGATGTCCTTAAACTGAATTCCCGGGTAATACGCCCTCAGTTGTTTGACTATCTGTGGGATGCGTGTTGTGTTGTTACTCCCTCAATGAACAGAGTAGGGATTCTGTAGTGAGGAGAATCGTGTGTTTGTGTGACAGTGGTGAAGTTCATAGAATTAGTGATGTTGTTAGTATTCAGGTTAGTTGCGTTATTTTTGTTGGAACTAGTGGCTCTGTCATTATTAACATTGGTTACGTTATTAACACTTTTATTTTTAGTATTGTTAGTAGTGTCGTTAGGGTTAGTAGTATTGTCATAAAAATTATTCTTACCTTATCCTTTTTCTTCTTTAGCCTCCTCTTGTTTGATGTCGCATTTGCTTCTTGAGATTCTTGTCTCGATAATTCTTCTGCTCCTGAGTATTCACTTTCAGAACTTTCTGTTGAACTGCTCAGGGATTCTGAGGCTGGTCCTTCGATCGCCTTGTTTAACATTTCCATTATTTTTTCGTTTGATAAGGCTTTTACGTTAGATCGCGTTGCGATCTTCCTCTTCTTCATCCTGTTTTACTAGTCTTGATAAGGACTAAGGGTTAACCTTTTATAGTAAAACTTGGGAATTATGCACTTCAACAAAGTATACCTAGTCTTTAAAGTACGTGTCTCGCAGCTCTCGACTAACACGTCTGCTCTGCTTGACGGCGGCCTTGAATCTGTTCAACTTTTAGAGAATTCAACTGCATAGGATTCTAAATAGACTAACACCAGAAAAAACACATCGTTATATCACAGTATAAGAATATGTTTTCTATATAATACCTGGTGTGTTTGGTTTGTTTTGGAATTAAGCACAAAGCTATACAATGGGTTACTTGTTCTCTTCCTACCATGAGTATCGAAACCTGGTTTTTAGCGGTGCTTCCTGTACTTCAACACGTTGATTCTATTTCAAGTTCCAACGTTAAGGCAATTACATGTAACTTACTATGTAATCAAAGTAAGAAACTAATTATCCGTAAATTGTCATAGAAGACTTTACTTCCCCACACAGAGCTAAGATAAAACAGAAACACGCATAGAGGGTCAATTATAAAAAAAAAAATATATTTCTATAAACACCATGCTTCTATTTAACGACCATACACCTATACACTTTTCAGTTGCTAACAGCTGATATGATGTACTCGATTTCATCATAGCTCCCAAGAACACAGTAAACAGAATCTTTTGCTTTAGTGTACATGATGAAATCACAAGGGACCATTTCCCCATTTCCTGTGTAATTCACCAGCGCCATCCCACAGCGAGGTACACATACACTAAAACACTGGCTCACTTTTAATGCTTCAATAGATTTCTATCTACCACACTCAACTGAACATGTTAACAATAAAATAGAATTAGACAACTATGTTAAGCAAGTTACTAAAGTCATACACAAAGCCATTAAAAACACAATTCCAAAAACAAGGAAAAAATGCTCATATAATCAGTGAACTTTAACACCGGAAATTCACTCACTAATAATCAAACGTAGGCAGTTAAGACGAACACACTTTGCAACACACGACCTGACCATGTACTTTATGGAAGTGTGTGTGTGTTTCCTTATAGAAAAGCCACATCGGTCTATCTGCTGAGTCCACTGAGAGGAATCGAGACCCTGATTTTGAAGTTGTAAATCCGTAATGAGCCATGGTAGGAAGTATTGACCAGTGGATACAGCAATGTTATCCAAACACAGAAACAATTCATCTAACTGAGCCTGGATACGAAGGAGCAATGGTAGATCGTCTGTTCTGAAAAACATGGCCCTCCGAGGAAGCAAAACACGACACCAGGTGGGATGTGGCGTTAAGGATCGACGTTTTGAAGCATACAGTAAAGACAGTTGTAAACAGCAGAGGAGTAGAGGATGTTCATGAGACTCTGTGTACAACCTCTGTATTGGGGAATTGCGAAAAGTCCCGATGCAAAGCCGAAGCCCCTGATGATGCATGGGATTCAGTAACTTCTAGTCCGAGGTCCTAGCAGGGCCACAGATCAGTGACGTATAGTCCGGTTTGATAGAATAAGAGCACGATATATCTTTAGCATAGAACGTCGATGAGATCCACAAGTGGTACAAAAGAAGACATAGAGGATGCTCAGTACTCTTGTACATTTGACTGGAGGCTGATTTATGTGTGGTATAAAGGTCAGCCTACGGTCAGAAATAAACACTAGAAACTTTGTCTCAAAGACCACGGGTAGCACAACTTCACCGATACAGAGTTCAGGATTGATGTGAAAACCCCATTGACGACATAAGTGCATGAGACGATTTTAGAGAGAGAGAAGTGAAAACTGTTCGCTGTGATTTACTTCAGTAAAGGATTGAGGGCGGTCTTTGGCTGCCGCTCAATATGCCTAACGACTGAAATGAGATGTGAATTTCGTTGACAAATGGAAAGCAGCTAGTCATCACCACCCACCGCCAACTCTTAGGCTACTCTTTTACCAACGAATAGTGGGGTTGATTGTAAAATTATAACGCACCCAAAGCTGAAAGACCGAGCATGTTTGTTGCAACGGGAATTCGAATTCGTGACCCTCAAGTTACGGGTCCCACGTTACGGCCCCCCAGTGGTTTAGCGGTAAGTCTGCGGAGTAACAACGTTAAAAATTGGATTTTGATACCCGTGGTGGGCAGAGCACAGATAGCCCATAATGTAGCTTTGTGCTTAATTCAAAACAACAACAAAACCCTACGTTACGTTTCTATCAAATATGGTTATCATAATTACTTGATAACCAATTTCAGGAAATAAAGTTTAGAGATGTATTTAATGTTTAATGAAATAAAGTTCATTTGGAGTTACAAACGGTAGAACTGTGTCATCTTTTGTAATGATGTTGTAAATAGAATATAATTCCTTTTATTATGAAGTATTTTTCTAATTTCGCTGTTACTGTCATTTATAATATTTCCTTTACCTTTTATTAAACAGTTATTAGATCTTTTAACTAGCAAATGTAGGATGTTTTGATTAAATGGAAATTTGTTTTTGACCAGACCAAGGTTGAGGTCAAAGTTGAAACGCAAAAATCCTTCTTCTGTCATCAGCGTGTACAATTATTTGAAACCTCCTGTATATATAAGGTTATCTCGTTAAGTCTTCAAGGCATCAGAGAGTAAAGAAACTGCTGTCGTTAGCAAACATCACACTGATAATATTTTATAATGATTTCATGTTTAACTCAAGTTCTAGCAAGTAATGTTTCATGCACATTGTATTTATTTTAACAAGGTATTCTTGTCTAATATAATGATGAAATGAAACGTGTGCAGTGTAAGTTAGGTGATAGTATAGTGACGTGATATATTTTTAGAACTTGACAATCAATTCACTGGAAAAGTTGTCAAACGAAACCCAAAACCTGAACTCTTCTGAATAATTCACGTTGTTTTATCACGAGAATAATGGCTTAAGATTAATGAGAGTAATGAAATACACTGCTGGCTAAAATCTTAAGGCCAATGAACATAAAGAAAAAATATGCATTTTGCGTTGTTAGACTCAACCACTTAGCTAAGTAGAGCTTCGAAAGATGAAAATATGAAAACGGAAAATAAAAATAAAAAAACATTTTTAGCATTTAATAGAGAAAATATGAACACTATGAAATAAGCCTAAATATTAGCTATTCAAAAGTTTAAGACCATACCAAAAAGAAGTCCTAAACAGGGTAGCAAATGCCCAACATGAGGTCTCAATTGTGAGTTGCACGGCCGTATTGCGAATAACTTGAAACATTCGCTTTGCCAAGGTGTATATAAGCGTTTGCAGAAAACTAGCTGGAATGTTATTCTAAGTGGTGAAGAATACTTTACGAAGACCATGCACTGTTTAAAATTGACGTCCATTTCTATAAACTTCTCTTGCCATCGACCCCCAAACATTTTCAATTGTGTTCACTTCGGGCGAACACGCTGGATGGTCAAAAAAGAATCACGTTATTCGTCCTGAAAAAGTCCTTTGTCCTGCAAGCATTGTGGATTGCAACATTGGCCAGCTGAAAGATCCAGTTATTTCCACACAAGCGATGGCCTACCCTCAATAAGGATGCTCTCTCCAACATGCCAATGTAGCCAGCTGCTGTTTGACGCCCCTGTATATCCTGAAGCTCCATTGTTCCAGGAAAGGAGAAAGCACCCCTGATCATGATGGAACCTCCTCCACTGTGTCGTGTAGAAGATGTCTAAGGTGGGATATCCTTACTCTGCCAGTAACTTTGGAAGCCATGTGGACCATCCAGGTTAAATATTTTCTCATCAGAGCACAAAACCTTCGTCCACTTTTCTATGTCACGTGTTTGGTGCTTCTCAGAAAAGTTTTACCGAACTGTATTGTGGTGTGGAAGGAGGCGTGGCCTATGAAGACGTTTACGATTTTTAAAGCCTTTCTCTCGTAGTTGCCGACTTATTGTTCTTGAGCTGCATTCTGCATCCATAAGGGCCTTAATTTGGTTCGACGATCGGCTGGTGTTTTGCTGGACAACCACTCGAATCCTTCTGCTCAAATCCAGCGTAATTTTCTTGTGCCGACCACTTGAAATTCTTGTTCCGTATCCCTCAGAGTCTTTTAAGCAATCTGCAACAGTAGTTTTACTACGTCCAATATCACCAGCGGTGACATGTTGAGAGAGACCTTACTTTTGAAGCTCGACAATTCTGCCACATTCAAAATTTGTCAACTTTTTAGTCTTTGCCATGTTTTTACCTAATGTAACACAGGAAATGTAAGTTGGAGATGTTGACAACGCTAATGCTTTAACACAAATGACAACATTTCATTACGTGTTTACCGATTAACTCTTCCTTTCAGTATGGTCTTAAACTTTTGACCATCTGTTATTCAGGCTAATTTCATAGTATTCACATTTTCCCTATTAAATGCTCAAAAGTTGTTTTTTTTTTCTCTTTTCTTATTTTCATCTTTCGATGATCTACTCAAATAAGTTGTTAAGTCTGAGAACGCAAAATGCATGTTTTTTCTTTATGTTCATTGGCCCTAAGATTTTGGCCAGCAGTGTATGTATTTATCAAATTATATTGTACATTTTAGACACAGTTCTGTTAAAGTTCACCCATTATTTTAAAACCACCACATAATTTGTTCTTTCGATTTATTTCTAACTGGAAGGTAAATGGAACAAATAATTACAATTTAATGTGTAACATCAAATTAATAACATTTTAACAAAACTTTTATCAGTTGTTTCCGTGAATATTTTCGAGTTTCTTAAATAACTCGGTAAAAATTGTAAGTGTTCTGAATCACTAACATTTTAACCTTGATGTTCATCTGATTCCTCACTGGTTCACTCGAAGTTTATTTTGCTTATTATTCAAATTAAAGATTTAAAAACGTGTGTAGTCTAGAAACAGTTGTATCAAGTTAACCAATGTATGAAAAATTAATTTCTTTGTGAAGTACATTTTTATTTAGCCCTTATTCGACCTTTCTTTAAATTTAAGTAGCGAAGACTTAATATTTACACAAAATATTTGAGTTAAATTTATACGCCCATATGCTTTCATATGGTGTGTATGAAAACAACTCATATAGATTTACGACTCCACACTCAGGGGTTCCATTACCTTCGGAGGACTCAGAAGACAGCGTAATGTAGCTTTGGTATAAGAAAACATAAACATACATCGAATTAATAGAACGGCAATCTCTTTTCCAAGTCTACTAGTTACATATTTTGAAAAACAAGTGTTGTTAGAGAAAATACAGCATCAATTAATTTGTAATATAATTAAAAACAGTTTTCTGATATACCTTATGTCAAAATTATATTTATATAATATGTTATTGGATATTTTTGGTTTAATTTTATGCTAGGTTTAATATTTTTTGTTTCGAATTTCTCGGAAATATACGAAAAATGTTTGCTTTTGTTTTGTTTAATTTCGCACGAAGCTACTCGAGGGCTATCTGCTCTAGCCGTCCCTAATTTAGCAGTGTAAGACTAGAGAGAAGGCAGCTAGTCATCACCACCCAACACCAACTCTAGGGCTACTCTTTTACCACTAAATAATGGGATTAACCGTCACATTATACCGCCTCCACGGCTGAAAGGGCAAGCATGGTTGTGTGACGGGGATTCCAACCCGCTACCCTCAGAGTACGATTCGAATGCCTTAACCATCTGGCCCTGCAAGGAATGGTATAATAATATAAAAAGTACTAATTCCGTTGTTATCAAACGTCATATTTTCAAGAAAGATATATCGTTAGTAGAGCGTTATGTTATTGCTTTCTAGAAAGCAAAATAAATAATATTTGGCATTCTGTGGTTAATGTCAAAATTTAAGTTGTCACATACGATAATTAATCATTTGTTTATTGAAAATTTGTAATAAAACTTTAACATAAACGTAAAGTTATTATTTAATCAATAAAATAATGAAATCTACCAGAACCACTTGGTGACACACCGAAGTGATGTGCCACTCTCCTTTGAGCATGGCCATCCTCCAGCAAGCTTAAAAAATGCACTCGTAGACGTACGGATATGATTTTGATACATAAATTTAGTTGTGAGAAAAATATACTGAACATGTACTTGTTCCTTTATTTTTTAGCAGTATATATAAAAATATAAACATTTACTTAAACTCATGTAACGAGTACTATTACACAGAAATTCTTGTTAAATTTGGGTTGGTTATAATAGCTTTTTAAATTTTCCACGGACATATTAATTCCAAATTACATTAAACATTTAGAAGTGTGAAATATTAAACTTTTCATTTGCCGAACCAAAAACAATACTATGTCTGATGGTTGGTAAACTGATAGTTGAATCCCATGGTATGCATAGGATAGATAGCCCATTGTATAGCTTTATACTTGATTGTAAAAGAAACCAAACAAACAAGAACATGAAGTCATTTGGTATTTTATTAAACGTCACTATTACAGAAGTATCTACAGTGTTATTATTGACCAGTTATTATATACAAAACATATTCTTACACTGTGATATAACGATGTGTTTTTCTGGTGTCAGTCTATTTAGAATCCAATACTGCAGAACTGTCTAAAAGTTGGAACTATAAACAAAATCTAAAATGTAAAGTATAGGTTGACGTTTAGTATTCTATTTTATGTATCCAATGATGGAAAATGAACAGCTGTGTTACGCTGTAATTATTAATCACAGAAAACACAAAAAATGTTTTTTGATTGTACTGAATGTATTACCTGGTAAAAAGTCCAATAATGAGTTAGAATATGTTTACAATTGATGTTATTATTTTGTTACCTCTAATCTAGTGTCGTTTACTTAGCTTAAAGCATTAGTTTGTTGGTAATATTTAGATGTAGGTTTCATTGTAAAAATTAAAGACATTCACGAAAGATGAAAAAATTAACACACATTATGGTCCACTAGATTTACTAGAGTGTTGATGATATTTGGTTGTAAAACACAATAAGTAATTCTCAACACTAGCGCTCTCTATTCTAATATTTATTGTTAAACTATTACTGTTTATGTCCGTTTCCAAATGCCAGCCAATTTTTATTACACACTTGATTAAACATTATACTATGTGTTCAACAGTTCTGTCAAATATTGTCAATTTTAAATATATTTTTATTACGTTACATTTTTATCAAGCTACATACTATCGAGTATAACGTTCAATAAATCGATCTTTGTGGTGCGAGTGTCTTTCTGGAGAGTTCGGTTACCTGATGAGCGCGAGAGAATAGAATCTCGTGCCCCGTGGTGCTTTTCCACACGTGCTGTAGTTGTGTCACCTTGAAGTTTTGTCACTCAAACCAAAGAACCAGTAAACATTATATTCATAATTGTTTTCATAAATCTTCACATAAACCACGATGTTACAGTACACATTAAAATATCTTTAGTTTTTTATATTTACAAAACATGACCGAAACGATGAGAAACTCAGTTCTCTGACAAACCCGAAGATTTTTTATCCCTAATTTTTCTGAGTATGTACAAGAAAAGAAGACGACAGATTAACCGTAACAGGTAATTAGGTCATAGTTTCAGATTTGTGAAACTGTAGAACTTTTCATTACATGTTCCATCAATATTTTATAATTACAGCTACATCTAACTTGTATAACCAAACAATAATGATTGAAGATAAATAATCAATAATTTTATATTCTATGTGACATTTGTACTTTTAATTCATTGTAACAAGTTGGAAATAAAAAATGTCTTTGAAACAAAATGACACAGGATTTCATAATACTTAGATATCATCGTTATGGATCGGTATATTTCCAAAACTATTTATATTTGATAAAATATTATAGAGTTAGCACTTTGGAACACAAAATTATAATAATTATCAAAATCATGGAAAAGGAATGACAATTTTACTCTTAAATATAATTTAAAACAGTACCACAACTTTAAAGTTTGCGCCACCTACTGTAATAATGAGTAAATAAAATTCGGTTCCAGACATGTGAAGAATTCTTTTAATTTTGCGATTTCTTTCTTTTATTATATTTTCAGGTTCAATTATAAAATAGTTACTGAAGTCAGTTTTAGGCCTCACGTTGCCTTCTGGTTAACTAGTTCAGAACTATAAATCCGACAGGTTATGGTTCGGATCCCGAAGTTTGTTATAACCAAAATCAAACCAAAACAAAAATAAAAATGAGAAAATCGAAAGAATTCTCGGGTACAGCGTATAATGTGGAATATAAAATCCAACTTACGTTTTGGAGGTGACTGTGGAAGTAGGGCTCGAATTGCGGTGGGGATACATCATCTGTCAGTCTTAACCTCCTTTCGTTGGTCTCACATGAAGCAATAAAATAAAGGAATAGGGATAAATATTAAAATAATATGAATTAATGTTTAAGATGTAGGTTCTGAAACGAGATATTACATTATAAATATTATGAAATAGCACATTTTATAAAATCGTACTGGTATTTAGTTTCTTAGTTCGGTTATAGTTCTCTCACAACCCCATAAGAAGAAAATAGGTAATTGTTTCAGATGTTTGAAACTTTAAAACTCTATCAACCGCTAAAAAATGACTTCTGTCATGTGACAAACAGGAGCATTCCGTCACTCAGGACCAAATGTACGTCTTCCGTCCCGGTGTGACCAGGTGATTAATGAGCTCGAATCGAAATCTAACGGTCTATGGTTCGAATCTCCGTCTCATAAAACTTGCTCACCTTTTTAATCATGGAAGAGTTATACGTGATGTTTAATCCCACAATTCGTAAGTAAAAAGGTAGCCATGAGTTGTCTTCTCTCTGATTTTACACAGCTAAATAAGTGACGACTAGTGCAGATAACCCTCATGTTGATTTCTGAGAAATTTAAAATCAAACAAATTTACAAAATACTGTTTCTAACAGTATGTCCACATGATTCAGGATAGAAATATCATCTATGCAGCCTGTATAATTTTAGTGAAATAAAATAAATGTCTCTTTTTACACTTGTATGGTGTGTTATAATAATAAAAACTAAGTATTGACTATGATATCGTACATCGAGGTTCGTTTGTTTTAATGTTACAACAGCTAAGTGTGTCCCAGACGTGGTAATATCCATTCCACCCTAATCACACAACTTCATTACCTCTTACAGATTCAAGGTTATTTTCACAGCTACATGAGCCACGTTAACTGAAATGTTTTACATGTAAATGACAAATAATCACTCACAGTTTCCTTTTAGCTCAGTCTGTCCCTCAACATGTCTCTATGATACTGTAATTTGATTCTTTTGACGTCAATGTTACTGGAATCTTTCTTATTGGTTGTGATGTTTTAGAAGTATGCATCTTATTAAATATACTACTATAAAAGTAATGTATCCCACCGCCGTTTAGTTATATATTTACTCTCTAACAAAACGTAAGTTTCTCATAATTCTATAAGAATTGGTGATATTTTATTTGAAAATATGTCGTTATAGCAGTTATAATGAATATTAAAGATCTTATGTACTTATTTGAATAATTTTTATTATTTGTTGGTAGAAACTAATAATTTGTTTTCAGTTTACAAGATGTAATTTCGCCACGTATATGGTAACTTTAACGTTTTTCTATCTATTATTAAACTGTCTCTGTGTTTTGATTATCATACGGGTGTTGGTTGTTAAATATAATTTGTCTTTAAGAATGAAGTTTGTATTTTCTTCTTTTAGTAAGTTAGAAACTTCTTTCTTAAAGAAAACTTATATCTAACAACCAACAACAAGAAGACTTGAATAATCAATCAAATATAAAATCATTTTTGCTGTTAAACTGTAATAAGGAAATAAATGTATTTTTAAAATCATAGGTCAGATGTCGAGCGGTTATTTTAATGGTTTTAGTGTCCCTGTGATAGATCATGACTCTAATTCTTCTATAAATTCCTACTTCCGTGCATAAAAAGTACCTGTGTTCTAATATGTCCGAAGCTAGCAAGATATAGAATTCGTAACTTATAATAAGTGTCGAGCCTTTATTTTAGACTTTGTTAAATTTCACTAACTACATAAATACGAATATTAATAGATCAGAGAAATGAAGACTACAACAATTATTATACTGTTGATGTTTACAACACTGTTGGAATCAACTCCAGGTGAGATTATAAATTCTTTGACACTGAATTCATACAAACAGTTTAAATGTTATGATAGAAATATTAATTAAAAGTTTGTCTTTATCATTTAAAAACCTACTACAATGTTTTATTTATTGTTTGTCATGGATGGAGGTTTTTAAGATTAATATTTAATAAAAGTAAGATAGTTTATAACAAAAATGTGTGTCTAGAAATTCGAATATTGTCTACGTTTCTAATGAATGAGTGTGAAAATAATACTTCTGTTGACGATTATATATTTTACTGGAATTTAAAGTAAGAATTCAAATTACTTCGAAATGATTTCATATGTTAAATAACAATACAGGGTAACACAACCATACTATTTTATAAGACTTCTCCTTATAACTTTGAAAGTAAATCTTTTAATTGAAATTCTGTTTGTTACAACTGAATATACAACTGAAATTAATGATTGTTAACAATAACAGATAATCGTTTCAGATGTGTTTTGTTATTAATGAACGAGTGTATTAAATCATTTACATTTAATACGACAGTAGTTTGGTGATTTCATCTGGTGTGATGATGTTTGTTATAACAGTGTATAGTTGTGAAAACAATATACCTATTTCATACCATGTAAGACGCACTTTTTTTTTCTTTTAAAAATACCTTAATCCCTATATGCCTTCCAAAACAAAAGTGATTGGTTAAGTAATGAGGTTAGCTTAGGATCTAATGAAATCAGCCTCTCGTACAGATCGTAAACTCATTACTTACCAACTAAGAATTTTCAATGGCATAAAACATTCAATTTAACTAATATTGTCCATACACTTGAGAGTGCATGATATATTTACTGAGTAACTTTTACAACCAAAATCAAGCCTGCATCAAGGTGTTGGTAACTGTGTTAGTTGGTTTTATTGTTTTCTTAGAAATTTCTCTCCAATAACGTAATTTTAAGAGTTTTATGAACATAGTGTTTATCGGTTAGGCTTCACAAATAGATAAATAGGGAGTGAAGAAAAACATATTTAAAATATTATCAGTGATATGTCTTCTAATTATGTGATTTTTTTTTTCTTCAGTGAGTGACGGTGTGGGGACTTGCCGAGATGGCATCGTATGTACAGGAATATACGCTTGTTGTGATGTTCCTCCTACCTATTGTTGTTTTAATGGTGCTGGAATTGAAAGTGGATCTGATATCGGGTTTGGAAGTAGATCTGGTATCGGATTGTTAGGGTAAAAGAGAAAACAAACAAAACTGAGTATACTACAGTTTTCACATGGAATTTCTTTATCAATAAAAAATAAAAATAATTTGTGTATTTGGTCAGTTTTGTGCCTACTAATAAACATAGGAGGGATAGAAACCTCAATTTTAACATTGTAAGTCACTTCTTTCTCCACAAAGGTAAATGAATTTAAAGCCTCTTATAAACAAAGCTTAATATTTTAATCGTAAATATTAGAAAACTTTCACATATTGCTAGCTTTGATAATTTCTTTCTGTTTCTGTCTAATAACACGAAACATGTTCGACAATCGAAAACATTATTTGGGCCATACAATGAAACGTGTAATGAAATGTTTTATAAAAACCTCTATATCTCAAGAGTGAAACAGAACAATAATGACTGTAGATAAGTAATCAATGATCTTTTATTTTTATGTCACAAAACATTATGCGAGGTTAGCATTTCATTGTAATAAAGTTGGAAAAAAAAAAAAGGTTTCTTTCAAATAAAATGACACAGGATCTCATCATACTTAGATTTCATCGTTATGCAGCGGTATATATTTCCAAACCTGTTTATGTTTCGTAGAATATTATGGAGTCAACACCTTGCAACATGTAATTATAATAATTATCAAAATACTGAAATATGAATGTAAACCTTATACATAAATAAAATATAACACAGTGCCATCTTCTGTAAAAAGTAAACAAAATACTGTTCCAGACATGTGATGAATTCTTGTAATTTCGCTATTTCTTTATTTTATATTTTCTGCTTTCAATTACAAAATAGTTATTAAAGTAATTCTTAACTCTCGCATTGTATTCTGGTTAACTAGTTCAGCACTAAAAATCCGAGAGCTCATTGTTCGAAACCCGTTGACGAGAAACCTTCTACGTAATCTTTATTTCATGATATATTTTGGTTTAATTTAAACTAAGGGTGAGGTCAAGGTGGAAACGTAAAAATTGTGATCCAGTTTGTGTCCTAAATAACGGTGTTTAACGTTATTTCTTTATAACTGAGTACAATAAATTAAACCAAACTATAACCATATGTATTACATTGATTTAAGGTTACCTAGGATTCTAAGATTATAACTAAAATGTCTAAATCTCATGGTAATTGTTCTAATGCTCACCGATTCTAAGAAGTTTATTCTTTCATTACAATGGAGATGAACAACAGAATGTTTTATTTCTATAATATGACAGAACGGTGTAAATATCTGAAAACTTTGTGTTAAAAGAACAAAGTTAATACAACGGATATAAATGTTCTAACTACTTTAACTTATCGTAATGCCATAAGGGACTATTTGAAGGAGTTGAGAAGCTGTTTCGGAATTTAGTTTCATGCATGAAAAACAATACTCAAGGTAAAACGTTTGTGTTCAACCTTATCTTAACAATACCGACAATATCAAAAATTAATAGACATTATGATAAACTAAATTTACTGGTGTTGATGATGCTTGCTTGTAAAACGCAATATGTAATTTTCTATAATAACGCCTGTTATTATAGAAAACGTACAATAATTTTTTGATCGTGCGACGGGTCCGCGTAGAATGTTTTTTTTTGAGGGAACTTCAGGTTCGTGTAGGAAAGCTTCGGGAGTCGTTTGGGGGGTGGGGCAGTCTGAGGAGGCTCTGAACAAACCGTATTTTACTGGAGCGTCCGTCGTTTTAGTGGAGGCGCAGGCCCCTTTGTCGGGTGGTGGGGTGTTGAGAGCTGTGATGGCACCCACGCTGTGGTAACACCCCGGTAAGTGTTGGGTTAGGATCCTATAAGGAGGGTTTAATCTCCTTTGTCCAGGGGGTCGGCAGAGGAGTTGGCACCTCTGAGGTGGCCCAGGCTTCTCCTGCTGGGGATTCTAATGGACCCCGTGCCCAGACCTCGGGTATTCTGTCCCCTTTCTCTTCTCTGCCGCTGTGTTAGCTCCAACCCCGACGTTGAACGGGCTCCCATCACCTGGCTTGTTTATGACATAGGGGTTTGTCAATATGACATGCGGTTATTTGATAGATTGCTTAGCAGACTATTCGTGATGAAGCTTAGTTGAATGGACGACTACTGCCTTTTATATAAATACAAGTGTGGCCTTCCGTCTTTAGGTCACTGTGTCTCCATCCAGGTGGGTATTTATATTTAAAACTAGGGTTGCTAATAAATTTGATCTTCACTACGCTTTACTCTGGACACATTCATTTGCTGATTGTTTTGAAATTGTTTTAATTATTTCTGGCAATGAATCATTAATTTGTACTTCTTGTTGGCCGCCTCAAGCAGTACGGAAAATCATGCAGGGTTGAAAAGGAAGGGTATTTCGTTGGTTTGTCTGGTTGGGTGACATGAAGCCACCCGTCGAACCCACTATAATTTGTGGGAGAGAGTTTGCTTGTTCCAACATCTGGAGGACCAGTGGTAAAGGAACCAAAACAAGAACATTTATTCGTGGCAATTAATTGCAATGTTCTCAAACAAATAGAAAATAACACTGCAAATAAAGATTTTGCTTCTTGAACACTGTTAGGTGTTCCTGATACAGAATTTTGGATGCTGATCACAAAAATCACATCTAAATTTGCTCATTACGAACCTTTTCATCGAAATCTTCATTTTGCCATGTTTTTTTTCTATTCATTTCCAAAAATTTTCGTTTCTGTAAGAGACCTATGAACAATGTTCTGTGCAGTCTGGGCATGTCCAGGCATGAAATCAGGCCTGATTGGAAGCTGTTCTGTGGATGTATGCAGCTTGGGCATGCCTGGGCAGGCCGGATCCAGCTTGACACTCTCTCAGCAGTCTATAAAAGTGGCTTGTATAGACAGATGCTGCTCATTGGATTAATATAGACCTTATAGTGTACGTATTGTTTCAGAATATAGCATTGCCTCAGTAGCACTGTGAAAAGAAGGTTACATATTATAGACGTTTTACAGGGCAATTGGTGTCCGTCAATATGTCTCGTCAATGTCATAACAGCCGCGATACATTCTGCTATATTTGTGCCGAGTATGAGCTTGTTCATTAGAGACGCTCAATATTTGCTTCTGTGAAGAAAGCATATCATCTGTACATCTGCTTTAAAACTGATGATCAAGACCAGGAATGGACGCCTCACATTTGTTGTGTGACACGTGCTGTCTGTCTGAGATCTTGGCTCAGAGGCTCTCGAAAGACAATGCCGTTTGTTGTGCCGATGATATGGCGAGAGAGAAAGACTGTGTGACGGACTGTTACGTCTGTTTCACTAATGTGTCTGGTTTCTTTGCCAAAAGCAAGAAGTCAATTGAATACCCTAATCTGCTTTCAGCAATGAGACTCGTGCCACATGACGACACTCTTCCAATTCCGAAACCACCAGAGGAATGGACCTTAAACAAACCAGATGAAGAAATTGCAATGCAGGAAACTGGCAGTGACATTGATCCGGATTTTGAACCGTGCTCCTCAGGCGATCCACATCTAATAACACAGTCAGAATTAAACGATCTGGTCAAAGATTTGAGTCTGTCGAATGCAAACGCCAAATTGCTAGGTTAGAGACTGCAGGAATGGTATTTGCTGTCACCAGGTACAAAACTTCCTGCTTTTCGAAGCCGTCAAGATGATATAACCAAATTCTTTGCACAAGTTGACAGCCTCTGTTTCTGTGTTGACATAGAAGGATTGTTCTCTGCTTTGGGTTGTCAGCATGACCCGCAAGAGTGGCGTGTCTTTATTGATTCATCAATGATAAGCCTCAAAGCTGTTCTGTTACAGAATGACAGCGTTCACCCTTCAATCCCTGTTGGCTATGCAGCAAACATGAAAGAAACTTACGAGAACATGGAAATGTTGCTGAAGCACATTCAGTACAGTAAGTACAACTGGAATATCTGTGGAGATCTGAAAGTCGTTGCTCTGTTACTGGAACTGCAGCTCGGCTATACAAAGTACTGTTGTTTCATCTGTGAATGGGGACAGTCGTGCTAAAGAGACACATTATTCTAGACAGAGCTGGCCACTCCGTAAGAAGTCAGTTCCAGGACAGAAAAATGTAGCGCATGAACCACTTGTCGACCCGGCGAAGTTTTTTTACCTCCTCTTCACATACAAATTGGGACTTATGAAGAATTTCGTGAAAGAAATGAATAAAGAAGGTGAATGTTTTCGTTATATAAGATAGAAGTTCCCAAGAATAACTGAGGCTAAGATCAAAGAGGGCATTTTGTTGGCCCTCTGATCAGACATCTTATGAGTGACAAGCGGTTCGAAGATGTATTAGTTAGGCAGGAAAAGATTGCTTGGAAAGCCTTCAAAGACATTGTTGATAATTTTCTTGGCAATTACAGAGCCACACAGTACACACAGCTGGTAGACAAACTTCTCAAAGCATACCCGAAAACTTCAAGTAGAGCAAAACACATAAACAAATATATCACATAGTCCTTACCCATGCCTGGTTGGAAACCTGTAAAAGGAAGGCTAATGAAAGGTAAATGTTCATGGCCGCTTATTTGTTTGAATTGTGTGAAAGGAATTTGTTTGTTTCATTGTTCGGGTGTATCAGCGACTTTCTTGAAGTTACTCAATATGGAATCATAGTATTTGGATTTTTTCGCAATATATTGTGGAAAGATAACCCTTTTTTTTCATCTTGTTAACATTATGGATATAGGAACCTGGTGGGTAAATGGTATGTAGTTACAATTGCTTTTGAGTTGTGCTGCTTAGAGTGGTTTTTATAAGATATTGGACACCAACTGGCGTACCCGTACACTGAACGGAAGTTATGTTAATTCATGATTAATGCAAAATTGGACAGTTTTGTGTATTTATCGATGGATCTATTGAATTTTCATACCAATTTTGGTGACTACCCATCCGCACCCTGCGAAGTGTTTTGTTTGTTTGTTTTGGAATTTCGCACAAAGCTACTCGAGGGCTATCTGTGCTCGCTAATTTAGCAGTGTAAGACTAGAGGAAAGGCAGCTAGTCATTACCACCCACCGCCAACTCTTGGGCTACTCTTTTACCAACGAATAGTGGGATTGACCGGCTGGGAGGGTGACTCGGATTACGAGTCGCTCGCCTTACGCGTTACGCCATGCCGGTCCGTACCTGTGAAGTGTTTATATGAACATGTAATAGCAATACTATTATATTTATATGGAATGAGACAGTGTATTAGATCCGCGTGTGACATATTCATGATGCGATATTAGTAGTCTGAGAATGGAGAAAAATAGTTATCCATGATGGAAGAAAGAGGCGAAACGGGGAAATCGTGACCTTTATTGCAAATCTACATATACACAATATAAAGTTTTCGCGCAATTGGGGATTGCACATCGCGCAATAGAAAGTTTTTCCAGTATTATATAAGCAAGAGTTCCATTTTATTTTCGTAATAATGTGCTTAATATGAGCGTTTCATTTTAGCTTATTTGTGAATGTTATTTCTGAATATTTAACTGAATTAATTTAAGTATCATAGAGGGCGACTATTACCTAACACTTTTCTTTTTTATTTTAAGGACTCTTCCGAATAGTGTGATTTCTGTTTGTTATAGCGTGAGTAATGTTTGTCAGGTGTTACACCGTTTAATAATAAAGACGAAAGGCTTCACTTTGTTTCTACAAAAAGCAGTTGTCATTTATTCTATAAAAGTACATGAGGACAGGTGCTACTTGACATTTAATTGAGCATTGTTACTAGAAGAAACTTAGAAAGAAGTGAAGTCAATGTTAAGACTGGCGTTAAATTCATAATAGTGATAAAATAATAGTATCAAAATAAACTTATATGCATTGGGTACCAAACATTAAATATATATAAATAAAAAGTGACACAAAATAATTAATAAAGTAGAGTTTGATGCCGATCTGTGACCTTGCGGTTAGCATTCGCAGCGCTACTTATATAGCGAGCGCATTAATAAACGTTCTGTAGAAGTACTTTACAATACAAGGGAGGAGCTAAGCTACTCTAGCAAGTAAAATAATTCAAAATAAATTTCCAGGGTTATCGGTACTTGGATACTCTGTTAAATTGTTCGAAAAGCTGAGCATTAAGTTTACAAAGATACGAGTCTATGATATTGATGCACTGGGTATCAATTACATGTTCGACGATGTTATATTATTTTAGTGATACTGGCTTATCATATTTTTATGTTGGAAGTTATGTTATAGAATTATATTTTACTTTCACATTTTTCTTTTGCAGGAGAAATATCTCAATTTCTGTTGTGTTTTGTAACAATTTATTGTTCTTTTGTTTATTCTACCAGTTATTTGGAACACATTGAGTTATTCTGCGAGAAAAGACACTCCCATTTCACCCCCCTATAGAATATTGTTTAATGCATAACCCTGGATAACATAATAAACGAGAGGTTTGTAACCATAAGAAAATGAAATCGGGTAAAATTAAAACGTTTTTTACGATTTATTTGGCAATTAACTGTTGCAGAGCAAAACCACGAACATTGAGAAAAAGAATGAGGCAAGAGGAACAATAACTGGTTTGAAAATAAACAAGGAAACAAATAAATACGAAATGAAATGACGTTAAATAAAAAAGGATAAATAGAGTTATTTGTGTGGACACGTATACACACACAAAAATCTCGCAATATTTATTCGTTAATAAATTCAAAAAAGGAATGTCTTCAAACCAGTTTACTCACCAACACTGGATTTACAAGAAGGAAACTATCCAAACTTATCATAATAAAGAAACTTTGTTTTTTACATATCTCGTCAGTTCATGAAATAAAATATGATATTTCAGTAACTACTTCGCCCAACGTCGTATTAGCAGCAGGATGGCAATTTTCAATACAGGTGTGAGACTGGGTAAAATCTGTCATGGTATAAACAGTTTTACCCCTTTTTGTAAATTGTTGTTCCATGTTTCTGTACAGTAGAACATGAAGTTATAAAGATAATCGATCTTTCAACATAAGATAATAAGATATATTGAGGTGTGATTGTTATTCTCTTTAGGTATTTAACAGAAAACTCTCACATAGTGTTGGGTCAGTTGAGAATTCACATGCGATTTTACTATCAATGGAAAAATGAATAAATTGTGTTTATTTGTTGTTAAGCACAAAGCTACATACTGGTCTATCGTATTTCTTAACCCCCCCCCCCCCCCCCCATCACGACTGAACCCTGAATCGTAGCACAAGAAGTTCACATCCTAACCAATGACTCAAGGAATGGTATGTATAGTTTTATCTCGTTACGAGAAAGAGCCTATATTTTTATAGAAGTGACCTTGAAAGTAAACTAAAGTTTACAAAAGTGGAATGAATTAACAGTTTTAATTAATGTTCTCACATTCAAGCTAACACCTACTTAGTAAAAACAAATTATAATGATTCAAGATAAATAAGCAACACTTGTTTATATATGACAAAATAACACGTGTTAGGTGCCTTTAATTCATTCTAAGTAGTCTGAACTAAAAAAATGTCGATCCAATAAAATAACACATGATTTCATAATACTGAGATATCATCGTTATGGTTTAGTATATTTTGAAAACTATTTATCTTTCATAATATAATATAGAGTCAGCACTTTGTAACAAATAATTATAATAATTGACAAAAATAATCAAAAATGATTCTCACACTCACTCGTAAATGAAACCAAATCAGAACCAACGATTGTGAAAATACTTTAAAACACCTACTGTAATAATGTTATCTAGCATTTCTATACGTTATATAGAAGACACTATAAGAATGACGTTGAAATCCCACTGCCCAAGAGGTGGTGGAAGGTGATGTTCACTAGTGCATCAGATCAAAACTAGAAACTGTTCATTCTAGTTTCAAATTATACATAGTTTTTATTTCTATACGACAGAACAAAAGTTACCGAACTTTCTTAACAACAAAACTAAAAAGTAAAAGTGTAATTCAGACTCTCTTCTTATGAACACATAATGTCTATGTCTCACCTGCTGGTTAACTGTAATTATAATTTATTTTGTCAGTACAAATACTCTATAGTAACATCTATCTATCTTTAAAATATGTATCAGCTGTTTGTTTGTTTCCTTCAATACGTTATACAGGAAACATTTTGTATAATTAAGATGTTATACAAGACATTTTAAACGTTCTTACATATATACTTGTTTATATCTGTTGATGTTTATATTTCTTTAAATATTAAATATGAACATTCTCTGTTGTGTTATAAATTATACAATACAACATTATATTTAATAATTCGTCCACCGCATGTTGTCTGGAGCAACGAATACGAGAGCTCACGGTTTTTTGGACCGTTCTCACAGAATCGACCCACTCAATATGGAGATGTTGGTGCACCATAATGTTTAAAGTTATGTGTAATTTTCTGTTTCTATATAATATATCAGAAATCACTGACCCTTAATAACAACAAACTATAGTGTTAAAGTGTAGTTCCTACTCTCTTTACGTGTCTATATTTATCTATCTTTAAAATGTGTATTCAACTGTTTGTTTGTATTGTTGACTACATTATTTTGGAGACATTTTGATTAGTTCGCCAGATGCTTGGCAGGAAAATATTAAACGTTTTTATTTGTATACTTATTTATATCTGTTAATGTTTATAGGGACATTCTCTGTTGTTAATTAAATTACCCAATACAATATTTTAGTTAATAATACGTCCACCAGGGGCTACGTTCTGGACACATTACATACTTGTAGCTATTGATCCTAAAATATTTCTGTAACCTACAGTAAAAATTCCAGTATATATATAAATTGTAAAAAGTTTTCTTATAACCCGAAAGTAGCTGGTTACTTTTAATTTTTCTTTCCATCTCACTCATTCGTGAGTACATTCACAATGTCTGACTGTCAACATTATATTTTTTCCGAAATTCTAATTGTTCACCTGTGATCCAGCGATAAGTGTGAGAACTTATAATTCCACATTTCAGGATTCGATGCTTCAAACTGGTTCAAATGATAAGATCATAAATTACTCAAACAACAACAAGATATAATGATACATGTAAAGAGAGTTTTGAGGTGTTACCAGGTGAGTTGTTGTAAAACAATTAACAATAGAAATATTATTTAACAATATCTTCTTAACCTGTTCACAATGTATAATTTAAACAATAATATTAACAATGATATTCACTGATTTATATAACAGTTAATTTACATGTTTTATTAGGCTTAAACCACGTTTCGTGTTCAGATCAAATATTCAAATCAAAGATGTATACTTTGAGGTTCCTACCGTTATACTGTAGGATCGAAACAAATCGCCGACTACGTTCACTGTTTTTCTTCTCGAGACACTATGATGTGACGATGATTGTGGTTAAAAATAAATAGAACAAATAAATTCTATTTTAGTTTGTTGTTAGGAGTATGAATACCTTTAACCAGACTTACCTCACATGTTATCACACAAAGATATGAATATTTCTTTATGACAGTTGAAGTATTCATGAATTGCTTGATCATGTTTCAAAGTTTCTATATACATATACAGAAATGTTAATTCTAATAATTAGTTACAGTTATAGTCGTCCAGATAACAACAATATTAATATCACATTATAACACAGTCTTTCTTCTTAATTTACAGTAAACTTTACATTTTTTCCAGTATAACATAATAATGAAGCTACTTTGTACGTTTACTTTTATTTTTTACTTAAAATATTGTACTGTATAAATACTATTTCAGACATATGTATAGCTCTGTATAAGTCCAAGATCACAATATTTGATATACTGAATAAAAGGTGTTAGTTCTTTCGTTGCATGGATTAATATCTGTCTAGATACACTTGAATGTAGGATACTGTATTGCAGAGTGTGTGTTATATCGGTTTCTTTTTCTGATAAACAGAATGTAGATTAAATGATAGCTCTCCTTAAGATGTAGAGTGAAGTACATATAAAGTTGTACTTTTTACAATAAACCCACTTCCATTAATAATGGTTCATAACTTCGAGAGTAGCCAGAATCATTCTAATTGGTTTTGATGTTCTTAAAACTGTGCATCTCATTAAAAACACAACTATAATAGTTGAGTATCAGCACTTTAGTCCAACTGTATGTTTACACTCCAATAAAACGTAATACAAGTACCTAATAATTTAAGAATTCTGGGTAATATAACTTTTATATATTGTTTGATAGTATTTCTATATTATATAAATTATAATGAATATTATACAAAGTAAAGATCTTAAGTACTTGTTTCAATAATTCTTATTATGTTGTCAGTCACTAATGTGGTCACTCATCAGTAATTAACCACATGCATGGTAACTATTACGTTTTTATAACAGTTGTTAAACTTTGTTTTTTGGTTGATCGGTCGGGTCTTGTTCTTGGTGATTAGATAACATTACTGTCTGTTGGAAATGATATAAAAAACTATAACTTGATCTGTTTCAAAATGTGGACCTTTGTTCCTCAGGTACAAACTGGATGTACTGTCTGTTGCATGTCCATGTAACTGTTTTCAGGTTGTGGATGGATGTCTACCATAATTGTTGTAGAGGTTCATTAGATTCATGAGGGGAAGTAGATAAAATCTTCAGTTGTTCATTTTGTGAATTTTATGGTTGTTTTACCACCACTTCTCTCCCTCTTGATTGATCTTCACCAAATTCGGCACGGAAGTTTGTTGGGTTCATGCAGAAATATATGTTAATATGGTATTTCACATTTTCTGTTTTTATACTTGTTTTAAAACGACGTTTAAACGTCCTAAGATAACATTTCATTAAGAAAAAAGGTACATAATTTCCATCGAGGTGACGGGTATTCCAGCTGGTTATTAATAATACTTATAAAAACGGTTTCTCCTTTTAAAGGTGTGTCACCTCAGTTCACTTAAAGATATACTGGACTTTGAACGCCGTTACCAAAAGGCGTATAACGAAAACATGATGGGAAACTATATTTGGAGGCTGGTACGTGAAAGTGATATACATTACAATCGCAATCTCGGAACAACTTCTCACTTCTAATGATTTTTGTATAATTGTACTATAAATTCATATAAATCGTGATTCATATGTTGTTTTATTCAGACCTCATGTAAATGAAAATGTGTAAATTTGCCTGTTTTTACATAGAAAATAGGTTAATTTATAAATTTCATTATTCAGGTCACAAAAGCAAAGTTTGAAGAGAAAAATGATCATTTTCTGTACTTTTACAACACAAGCAATTAAGAAATAACACATACTATCCAGGAGTAAAATTTGTGTTACATAGTGTTATCTGCAACTGAATATAAAGCTGAGAGCAAGGCTATTAACCCGATATTTAATAAAATAAACAATGATATTAAAAAAACGACTCATCAAAGCCCAACGGGAAAAAAAAGTGGTTCATGTTGTGTCAATTTCTAAAAAATAATAAAACTAAACCCGCTTTGTTCTGAGGTAAGATCAAATTAATCTTTAAAGAACCACATTCAAGCTTCCACATTACAATTGGATAGAACAATAACTCTGTTACCTCAGAAAAAACAAACCTTTTATGAACTATTATAAAACAGTATCCACCACATGGAACCTAAACAACTCTAATAATGAACAATTCGTTACTGTTAACAACACATAGTCGGAAACACTGAAACTATTAAAAGACAACACTCCCTAATTTGTAATTAGATGTAACTCCATCTTTTTTAACCGACAGTTCGGCCAAACTCAAAGTAAACAACAACATTTTTAAAGCCTCTATGGGGCTCTGTATCAAGCTCGTTAGTCTACGTCATTTTTGTTAATTCCCAAAATAATCCAAACATACCAATCTCAGTACAAAAATAATGTCGCATTCTGAAGCACGTCGTGAGATCTCTTCTACTGGCTAGCATAATTCAACACAAACTAGAACACGTAGTTGCGTGGTACAAAACCTGCGGTTTGTTCTCTCTTTTCTGAAGCACAAACAATTGTATTCTATAAGAAACTAAACAGAAACATGAAGAAAGCTAAGAACGTAAGTTTCCAAGTATATAATATGCAGATCAAGGTCAACAAACAGTTAAATTTATTGATATTACCATCACTAGTAGACTCACATGGAATGTTTACATTCACGAAATATGTACAATAACCAAATGTAAGCTATCTTCGCAAAATTGGCAGCTAGTTAAAGGTTGCAATCAATTTTATTATGTATGAAATGTATTTTAGTTTGATACTTCAACATCGTAACATGCAGATGTCAAACTATCTTTTCGAAACACTCGAGACTCTACAATAACAAGTAACCAGGTTTAGAGTACGTCTTCTTATTTACACATACGAGTCTAACTTCCAAAAATTGGAAAACATAAAAAATAATATAATGGATTTATCAACAAATATAATCAGAAAACAAAGTATTGTAATTTGTTACTATCAAAAACCACCACATTTATATAAATAATTGAAATGTGTAATAAATACATATCATCTTTGAACACTACACTGACACTCATAGTTATCAACCAGCAGTTACCTTCAACATTACCTTTACAGATAAACAACCTGGAACTTTAAAACATCAGTTTAAATTTAAAATGTTCAAATTCCGTCATAAATTATGTTCAAATTGTTCTATTTGCTCATATTCTAACGTTTTGTCAGATTTCACCAAAGTAAAATGTATTTTTACGTCAAAAATTGTTATTGTTATAGCTGTTATAATTTACGTATTGCCGCATGTATAGTAACAAGGAAACCTAAGGTTTGATGCGATGTGCTCCTAGGTGTGCTCCTAGGTGTGGGCATGAGAACTGGATCTTCGAGCTCGTGGTATTTGTCCACAGGCGCTATCGATGGGTCGGACTTTGAAGCTTCGTAACTCAGAAACAACCAATCAACAAAGATTACAATTATAGTTGTTTTCTGATCACTGTGACTCATAAAGTATATGTGAGTTTCTTGAATATTATTCAACGTTTCTATATATCTAGATGAAAATGTTAGCTCTAATTATCAATGGTATAGTACAGGAAGTCTTTTGGTATTTTATTAAACGTATCTCATGTACTCCACAACTGTGTGTTTTTCCAGTGTGAGACTATTTGAAATCCTTTTCAGTTGAACTCTCTAAAAGTCAGAACTATAAACAAAATTTTGAAGTGTAGGTAGTCGTTTAGTATCTTATTTTATGTATCTAATAAAGAAAAATGAATACAAGTGTTACGGTCTAGTGATTAACCAGAAAAAAAAACATTTCTACCTTATTAAATAACTATAAACTTTCCGTTAAGGGTCTATTTTAAAACGTATATAGTTTAGCTATCAATAAAGCTGGATTTCGAATTTAAATTATTTACGAATAATAAAAAGAAGTCCAAAAATAAATATAAGTTAGAATATTTTTAAATTTGATGTTATTATTTTGTTTCAAATAAACTAGTGTTGCTAATTCATCTTGAATATTTATAGTATGTTATTAATATTTATATGTAGGTTTGTTTGTCAAAACATGAATAAAAATGAAACTTGAAAATTAATTTACAATATGGTCTCGAAGAATTGGTAAGGTTGATAACGTTTCTTGTAAAACTGTCGGACAAATAATCTACGATAGCGCCCTCTGTTAAACAGTTATAATATATATTGTTAATATATCACGCTTCAAGTCCAAAAATTTTTTACTATACACCAGTTTGATAATTACACAGATATTATACTATATGTTCAACAGTTCTATCAAATATTGTTAATGTTAAATATGTTATTATCACGTTACATTATTCTCAATCTATGCATTGTTGTGCATAACGTTAAAAAAATCTATCTTTCTGGTGCGAGTCTTTTCTGGGGAAAAGAATTCGGATCCCAGGAGAGGGCGTGAGAACTAGAATTCCTGACTCATGCTGTTTTTCCACGTCTGCTGTTACTGGATTGTATTGAATTTCTTCGCTTGGAACCAACCAACCAATAAACAGCACCACCATAGTGGTTTTCATTAAGTTTCAAACAACCCTCTCCATATTAAAACATTTTTGTTTTCTGTTTTCAAAACCCATCGGCAAAACGACGAGAAACTCAGTTTTCTGACAACCTCAGAACACAAAAAATTCTTAATCTCTAAATTTTCTAAATATGACAGTCAATCACATTGTTAAAAGAGAAAACCAAGAGTTAGCGGTTGGTAGTAATGACTAGCTTCTTTCCAACTGGCGTACCCGTACACTGAACGGAAGTTATGTTAATTCATGATTAATGCAAAATTGGACAGTTTTGTGTATTTATCGATGGATCTATTGAATTTTCATACCAATTTTGGTGACTACCCATCCGCACCCTGCGAAGTGTTTTGTTTGTTTGTTTTGGAATTTCTCACAAAGCTACTCGAGGGCTATCTGTGCTCGCCGTCCCTAATTTAGCAGTGTAAGACTAGAGGGAAGGCAGCTAGTCATCACCACCCACCGCCAACTCTTGGGCTACTCTTTTACCATCGAATAGTAGGATTGACCGTCACATTATAACGCCCCCATGGCTGAGAGGGGGAAGCATGTTTGGCACGACTCGGGCGCGAACCCGCGATTACGAAGCGCAAGCCTTAACGCGCTCGGCCATGCCAGGTCCAGAGAAAGAAGGAATCTTATCAAACAAACATTCCACGTAAAAGCGCTAATATTCTCAGTGGTATTCGCTTTCTCTTTTACCCCAACGTTCCAGAAAAAAAACAATATGTAAAAGGAACATCACAGCAAGTATAATACCCTGTACATACGATGCCATCTCGGCAAGTCCCCACAGCTTCTCCCCACATCATTAGAAGACATATCACTCATAATATTTTAAAATGACTCTTTTCGTCACTATTTTTCTCTTTGTGAAGCCTAACCAATAAACATTATGTTTGTAATTCTCTTAACCATACGTCATTGCCATGTTAAATCAATGGTGTAGCAGAACACGTCACAAACTATAATCATTTTTAACAGTTACGTTCTTGTTTCTAGGATAGTGTCTCATATAAAAATACAGTCATATATTTTAAGCCAATGTTATTCGTCAAGTTTAATTATAACACTAGGACTACGTGTATCAAAATCTACTTTCTATTGCTTCACCAAAAGTAAGTAAAAATCCTCTGTACAAAGACGTTAAAGTAATCCTCTGTTGGCTAGTTATCACAATAAACACGATATTCTACGCATTGTAAGACGCTACCTAATTTTAGAAAAACATTTCTGAGAAGAAGAAAACTGACTCAGTAACAAACACCTTGATACAGGATTGAACTTATAATTCAATTTACTGAGTAAATACATCAAATACTCCACAGTATGTTTTATGCTGCTGAAAATATTTGAAATTTGTAAGTAATGTGATTAGGATCTGTATGAGACGCCGATTTGAGTAGATCTTAAGCTAATGGCTTGCCTTAACCCATCACTTTTGTCTTGGAAGACGCATGGGTATTTTTAAGGTATTTATAAAGAAAATATTGCGTCTTACATGGGATAACATAAGGTATATTGCTCTCTTGGCTGTACACTGTATGTTATAACAAACATGATTATACCAGATGAATCATCTAACAGCTGTCGTATTAATGTAAATATTATTTTATTCACTCGTTCATTAAGAACAAACACATTGAAACAATTATCTGTTATTTTATTGTTAATATTACTTACTTATAGTTTTATATTCAGTTGTAACAACAAACAGAATTTCAATTAAAATATTTACTTTAAAAGTTATAAATACAGATTTTATAAACAGCATTGTTGTGTCTCCTTGTGTTGCTGTTTCATACATAAAATCTTTTTCAAATAATTTAAATTTTCATATTAAATTGCTGTAAAATACATAGTCGTCAACAGAAGTATATTATTTCTTACATTTTTTTTTATTAGAAACATGGACAAGATTCAAATTTTAGATACACATTTCTTGCTATAAAGTATCTTACTTTTATTAAGTATTATGTTACAAACCACTATTAGTAAAAAACAAGAAATAAACATTGACAATAGCCTAATACCAGAAAAACACATCGTTATATTACAGTGTAAGAACAGATTTTGTATATAATAACTGGTCCATAATGATACTGTATATACTTTGGTATGAGAGACGTTTAATAAAATACCAATTGAGTTCCTGCACTTATTTGTTTTGGAATTTAACACAAATCTATACAATGGTTTAGCTGTGCTCTGCCCACATTGGATATTGAAACCCGGTTTTTAGCGGTGCTTAACATGTTACATGTAACATACTATTTAATCAAACTAAGAAACTAATTATTCGTATGTTAATAATACAATACACAGGCTACCAACTATCAAACATAAAAATATCTTTGGAACAGTAAATACAAACTTACTAATCTTTTAAAATGTACTATTTCACAATTTTTTTAATTTATGTTATTTATAATGTACTATGTCAGTGTAAAATTTGAAAAGCTATTATTACCAACCTAAATTTAACAATAATTTCTATATAATATTAGTCGTCTCTCGAAATTTAACTAATTTTTTTTATATATATAAAGTAGATAACAGACTGACTTGACAACAATATTAAAATGACTTCTAAAAGTTTCCTAAAAGTTTCAGACAAGTTAAAGTTAATCAATATATAATTTTATGTGTTTCTATTTATCACGTTTATGTTACTTTAGTATTGGCTATTCAGTTATATAATTTTTGTAGTAATTCAATGTCAACAAATTCAGTACACAAATCCTGTGTACAATGAAGAGAATTATATCAGAGTCTCTAAGTTCCTGTAGAAAACAACGGGTTTCGAACTCACACGAATTGAAATCGCCTGTTTATTGAAAAAAAGTTTAATAACAATGGGCAAATGACCACGTAACCCACATAAGTGGATGTCTCTCTAAATTCCCTACCTCCATGCAGTATCATAAACTTTCTACAGGTCGAATAATATTGACACAACATTTTGTCATTTGAGAAAGGCTTTTCTGATTGACGTTTCAAGTCGAATCAGTTGGCCTAAGATAGAAGTATGTCTTCATAATCTACATTGGGTGTGCAAGAAGTGGTTGTTTGATTCATGGAACCAAACTAGACGAGCAATAATCATCCTTTGTAAGGTTTTCCAGAGACAGATTGTCAAAGCAGTTGGACGGTAGTTTTAAAGAATCTTTGGATCCTTCCCACGCTTAAAGAAAGGTAGGGCATTGGCCTGGCGCTATGCGTCAGGATAAACATTCTCCTGTTAGATCCGGTTAAAAATAATCAAAAGAATAACAATAGAAGTAGGAGATAGATGGCGCAGCATATCATACTGTACACCGGTTGATGTAGTGCAAGATCGATGAAGGGCCAGGATGAGTTCCACCAGTGAAAAGAGGCGATTATAGTCACAGAGAAAGAGAAGAGGTGATCGCACTTCCAGAGTCTTGATGGTTGAAAACGTGGAGAATGATGCAAAAATGCAAGATATCTGGCAAAAGCTTTCAACCAGAGTATCAGCAATTCTCGGATATCAGCTACTTCTTGGCCATCAGAGAGCAAGATCAATAGGGGGACATAATTATATTGCACACTTCCAGTTTTATCCCATATGACTTCGAACCTGGTGGTAGAAGAGATGCTGTTTATGAACCTAATCCAAGATTCCTTCTTGCTTTAAAATTTTTCCCACAGAGCATGTGTACAGGCCTGCTGGAAAGCGATGCGGTTCGTGAGTGTGAGATAACTACGAAAAGTACCCCAAGCCTGTTTTATAAGCTTTTCGTGCCTTATGGCAGACAAGATTCCAACAACGATGAGGATATCGTAGAAAACGCGTCGAAGTATTAGGAATACATTGAGCAGCTACCTTAGTCAGTTACTTCTGCTACGCAAACGTCTATTGATGATTTACAGGCGATGGCAGGAAAATGATCACTGCCTCAGGAGATATTGTGAACCATTCATGAAAAGTGGAAGAATAGAGAAGGGGAGTAAATTGAGAGATCAATAACAGTAAAGAACTGACTAGGAGGTGCATTAAAATAAGTATAATAACCAGTATTGAAAAGAGGAAGGTTTTGATCGTAGATCATATGCTCTAAGAGCGACCCCTATCATCAATATCAGTACTTCCCCAGAGTAAACAATGTCTTTAATTTCCTCCAGGATTAGAAGATAGACGGCAACTGATGAATGAGAGCATCAAGGTCTGATAAGTTTCATCATGAGACAGGAAGAGAGAACAAACAGTGATGGTACGACCCAAGGAATCACGGATGGCAATGACCTCCAAGAGTGTATCGAGTGACAAAGACAGAGTGTGCACATGCTGATCAACCAACAGTGCCACTTCTCCATCACACAACCTTCTATTTCAGTACAAAGAAAACTTCCCGAAAGGTGACTGTATCGGCAAGTTTCAGATATGTTTCCTGTAAGAAAAGACATAAAGGATGGTAGGAAGAAATCAGTGTTTTGATGTCATCTAGATTAGAACGTAAATCTCGACAGTTCCGTTGTATCAAGGTAGCCATTTTTATTTATGTGTAGGTGAATTGAGTATAGAGCCCACCTGTTTAAGACCACTCTTTTCTCTATTTTCTTTATTTGAGGGAGGTTTCTCGACCTTATGGATCCTGCTCTGGGCTGATTGGACAGGTCTGTATTGTTGGAATAGGATTCCCTCGAATGATCGTTTAGCATCTTGGGGCGGGAGAAGAAGACGTACTTGAGGAAATGGCCGTACCCGGAACAAAAGGAATTAAATCTTAGGATTTGCTGGAATGAATGTTAGGAACAGAGATGCAAGTTTACGTTGATACATCAACTTTTTTTAAGTATGGAGGTTAAAAGGATCTTTATATGGTTTGAGAATGATTCTTTTGGAAGCACAAAGAAATTCGTCTGCCCTCCCACTGTAGTAGTGGAACAAAGTGCAGCAGCATACATCCGAGATGAAGTGGTGAACAGCAACTGTCGACCCTCAAAGTAAATAATTTTTTCCATTCGGTTTCAAACGCTGTACTTCTTTTTCTTCCAAACACTTAGGGTAAGAGCCATTGCAATTAACGTAATGAGGGTCCGTTACACAGTCATAGGCTTTGAGATCCTTGCTATTGCAACAAGAACACGTCAAGGAACCACGACATCGTCTCTTCAAGTGACAGAACCACTGTCACAGGATACATCTGAGAGGGTTTATGATGTATGGCCTTACCTTGCAATTAAGATAACCTGCCTTGATGGTGGCAGGTGGACACGATGACGTAAATGTTAAAATGAGGACACTGGTCAGCATCATAATTCCATCTCTTCGAGCGGAGATACGCATCACTGTAGAAACTCTTTTGTGGAGAAAGCAGCGAGAATAACTATCTCGGGGATGTTCTTCAAATCCCTCATAACAATAACTCCTCGTGATGAATTTAAAGAACCATGAGGCGTAAAATCAACAGGTATATTCCTAAACGCCTTTGAATGTAATACGAGTTCACTGTGTTTAGATGTGGATGTTGCCACCAATATATCACCAGAGAGAAGATTTTGACTGATTTTGGAGAGCCAGCAAGTCCTTCTAGTCCCTTCTTATTAAAAAGTGAGGCATTTTCCCTGAAGGTTTGTTTGAAAGAGAATGTAATATAAGAAAATAAGGTACAGGTATTTTTCACTATTTTATTTAAGTTTTATTTGGAGAATCCATAATAAAAAATAATTTTTCGGTGCCAACTGAACCCACCTTCCATGAAGCCCTACGAGGGAATGCAGTACAATATAAGACAATAACACTTCAGGAATGTCAATGTTTCGTGAGCACTATACCCAAACACTACCATCAGTTACAATGTTCACAACACTTGTTGAGAACATCCAACACATGTACTTGCTTGTCCCTAGCCCAAATGGAGCAACGAATTGTCCCTAGTGGGCAACCCTAAAGCCGCTCGTCTGCATTAATTCCAGGCCAAAGTTTTGTGTTAGGGTTTGACCTCTCTACAACCGGAATTCTCTCCTCCCCTTCATGAATCATCACACACAGCAAACAGATGGGTGGATGCTTGGATCCCAGTGTAGTTAAACTGAAAGAAAGAAACCTTCCATGGGATGTCCTCTCACCACGTATAGAAATCTGCACCTAAGCGTCGTTGAAATGTTTCAACGTCAAAACTCTTCATATGACCAGAAAACTGAATAAAAACTACCACATAGAACTGAAATAAAGACAGACATCATCATGGAACAGATGAAAACTCGCCTATTACGTATCACTTGTTATGTGTGTTTGTGTTTAATAATACAGTAATTCGTGTATAAGATTTTATTTCATATAATTTAAATAAAAATTGTAAGTCTTTAATAAACAGTCAATTCCAGATTTTACAGTCTTGGGAAGTAATGGAAATTCATAATGTCACAGTAAGTATTGTATTAAAGGGTAGAGGACAGCACAGTTTAAAAGCTTTTTGCAATTATTGAGTCGGAATTAAATTCGATATAACATTGTGTCATATTAATTTAAAGTTATTGAAAATTAAAATTATACAGTTAAGTACTTCAAGAATATAAATAATTGATTATTCTCTATTAATTACAAACAATTTATATACTTTAAAATTAATTTTGTTGTTGCTGTGCCCATTATGGATATCGAATCCTGAATTAAGTGTGTGTTTTTGTTATAGCAAAGCCACATAGGACTGCCTGCTGAGCCCGTCAATGCTGGCTAAAACAGATCCTAATAAATGGAATCAGCGAGCGTTCTATGAAATGTTTCGCTCTCTAACACCTCTTTATATGACCATGTGTTGTCTTGAATGGGCACTCAATGTGTAAATTAACTATCTCTTTTTACTAAATTTTATACTACAGTTTGAACCACACTTTAATTAAATGTTTCATAGGTTCTTGCGTTAGTCCAAATCATGCATGCATCTTACGCATACGATTCGACTGTTTTATTTATACGTATTTTAATTATTCAGTATAAATATTCCTCATCTGTTTTGTTCAACACATTGTTTTACTTCCTGATACATCATTTGGAACACACGTGTTTCAACACTTGGCTTTTCATTATCACTCCTCTAATTTCTTTTCTTGGCAGTTTGCCAGTACTGTTTTCAACGTGTAGAATGTCTTCTATATTTTTCAACATATAATTTGTTCTCCAACAGCGAAGAGTTTCTACAATTTAAAATGTGAAACTTTTTTAGTAGTCGTTGCACTATAATATAAAAAAACCTTTCTTCAGGATGTTTCTTTTACAAATAATGATCGTAAATTTCTAGTTCCTCGTCTCTATAAATTATTAATGCCATTCAAGAGTGACAGTCACTCATTTAGTGTGAATGGTGGACAGTAAGATGTTACTGCCTGGCTTTATTACCTGTGGCAGTAACTAAATATTAGGGACGGTAGAAAATAGTTTTAATGTTTCTTCCTTTACACAACACGTCTTATCAAATTTTTTTTGTCTTCATCCAAACCATTATGAGTTCCAAGTCGTTCAGTTTTGCTATTGTCGTTAAGTGCTGAGGTGAGGTTGAATACAAACGTTTTACCTCCACTTTTTTTAAAATTTTTGAAGATAAATTCTAAAACAGCTAACTCAATACCCCCACATAGCCCCCATGGCACAGCAAAAAGTTTAAATAGTTATAACATTTAAATCCGATATATTATTCCCTAGTGAACGCAGCCCACAGACAAATGTGGCTTTGTTCTCATAACAAACAAACAAAGTCTTCAGGTATTGATACTGTTCTGTAATGTCAAAGAAATAAAACATTCTATCGTTCATCTTAATTGTTATGAAAGAAGAAACTCTTCAGAACCAGTGAATATTAAAAATATAACGACATGATTTGAACATATTGGTTGTAATGATAGAAAACTAGGTAACCTTAATTGTATGAAACGTATATCATTATACTTTCGTTTTATTTATTTTACTCAGTCATAAAGATATAATGTTAAACACGTTTATTTAGAATACATACCGGTTCAAGATTTTTGCGTTTCATTTTTGACCTGAACCCTGATTTAACCAAACAAAAGATTCTAATTAATCAATTTCTAGTAAAACGTTCTAATAACTATTTATTAAATGGGAACGAAAATATTAGAAAGGACAGCAACAGCGGAAACAGAAAAATACTTGATTACAAAAAGGCATTATGTTCTACTTATTAAATTATTACACTAGGTGACGCTGCTTTAAAGTTTGTAAGTGGTAATGAAATTTATTTCATTACATTTTAAATACGTCTCTAAACTTTATTTTCTAACTTTGGTTATCAAGTAATTATGGTATCCTATTTGATACAAACGTAACGTAAGTACCCAGGTAACAAGAATAACAGAATAATAATGTTGAACACCTTTATTTAGAATACATATTGTTCCAAGATTTTTGCGTTTCAACTTTGACCTCAACCTTCTTTAAGTCAAACAAAAGATTCCAATTAATCAAACCTACCTAAATTTGTTAGTAAAAAACATTTAATATATATTTAACAAATGGGAAAGGAAATATTAAAATTGACAGAAAAAGTGCAAGTGGAAAAATACTTGATTTCATAAGGGAATCATATTCTGTATGTTGTATTATTACACGAGGTGACGCTAGTTTATCGTTTGTAACTCATAATGAAATTTATTTCATTAAACATTAAATACATCTTTAAACTTCATTTTGTAAAATGGATTATCAAGTAATTATGGTACCCTATTTGATACAAACGTAAGGTAGGGCCCCAGTCTACGAGACTAGCATATTCGTCATAGTTAGAATAGAGGAAGACACAGTTATACACGACAAAGTTATGTTTCCTCGGAAAACAAAGAAAATGTGTATCACATTCACGAAATAATGTATACTGTCAATTGTCAGAATTAAAACATAAATACAGCTGTGGCGTATTCCGTTGAAAATGTCACTAGTTAATAGATAAGTTGTTAACATTAGCTGGAGAATAATTTATGTTATGTCATACACAAACATCAATTTGAAAAAAATACCCTAACTCTTATCTGTCATCAGACAACAACTTAAACATCAGGTCGAAAATAAGAATTTTACCTCAACATACCTTAATAAGAATATTATTAAAGTCAAGGGAAATTTTATAAAGTAACGAGCTATTAAAATTGGGAAATTATTAACATAATTAATGGATTTTTACTTCTATGTACTGTATTTTTACTTTAAACTAGAAACATTTAAATCATTTTACCAATATTTACCAAAAGATGGCACTGTTTTACCAATGTTTATCAACAAAGAAGAGAAACAAGTTTAATTAGTTTTGACAATAATATAAATATATGTTGCAAATATTTTACAACGGTATTTAACCTAAATACTTTACACAATATAATATTTCCATACCGAATATATCTCGGTAATAAAAATCATTCGTCTTTTTCTTGGAAAGCCAATGTTTTCCTGACGTTTCCTTTCGTTCAGCCCAGGGCAATCTTAAGGTATTAATTGAAGTTGTAGCCACAATTATGATAAACTATTGTAGAGTTACAAACTTCGCAACAAACAAACAAAATTATTTGTTTTATTTGTAACTGTACTGATAATAAATTCCGTATGAATATCTTTGCTCACTGTCTGGTTTACTGTAGCTCTTAAATATCAGCAATAAACAATAATATTTATTATATGAACAATGATGAGCATCTACATTTACCAAAAATAAAACTTTCATAATATTTTATGTTCCTGCTAATGATTTAGTTTTAATATCTGATTGAATCCTGTCTTACTTACCTGTGATAATTCACATTACATAATTTAATTGAAATTTGTTTTCAAATGTTTGATAAAATTCTGATATATGTTGTATTTACTCTATTAACATCTAGAATCTATCATCTTGTAAAGTTAAAGCGTAGGAAATTAATAGGGTTACATCAAATAGAAAGATAGGTTTGAAAGACAGAGGACAGCACTGACACAGAACTTTCACTCAATTATTGAAGGAGCTTAAAAAATACTGAGAACGTAAAATATCTTATTTCTGTTTTTTTCTCTCTATATTTATTTCGACTATAAGCGTATCTGACGTGTCAATTTGTTTTTGTTTTATTAAACTTCGTGCCAAGCTAGACGTTACTAATTTTGAAGTGTTAAAAAGAGAAGGCAGTTTATAACAAACCACCTGCGGTCAATATTTGGCTTTTATTTAACAACTAGCAGTCGAGCTGATCGCCAAATTACAATGTTTCCAAGATGGAAAAAGGTTAACATATTCAACGTCATGTTTGTATCATACGACTAAAGTTGAGTGTCGTAACCCAGAATACACCGAGTTTAGTCCAACTGTGGGACATTCATAATTTGCTGTAATAATTCAAGGACAAGTATGTAGACTCTTCTTCCACCACCAACATGAGTTGGGTGTGAGAGAAAATTTCCGTTGAAGGAAAGTTTGGTGTATTACATTAGTTTACCATTCCTTCTTCAACCTCTCCATGGTGTATTACATTGTATACCATTCCTTCTCCAACCTCTCCACACGAATACGCAATTATCAAATACCAAAATAAAAGCTCATGTACAAGGACTTTTGAAAGATATCCTAAGAAATTCAAAAACAATTGGTCATTACATAGACTATCAACTGACAGAAGTAAAACTGTTCTACGTTCAGGGGCCCGGCATGGCCAAGCGTGTTAAGGCGTGCGACTCGTAATCTAAGGGTCGTGGGTTCGCATCCCCGTCGCGCCAAACATGCTCGCCCTCTCAGCCGTGGGGGCGTTATAATGTACAGTCAATCCCACTATTTGTTGGTAAAAGAGTAGCCCAAGAGTTGGCGGTGGGTGGTGATGACTAGCTGCCTTCCCTCTAGTCTTACACTGCCAAATTAGGGACGGCTAAGACAGATAGCTCTCCAGTAGCTTTGTGCGAAATTTAAAAAAAAACACAAAAACATCTTCGTTCAGTGGATTAAATTTACAATTTTTAAATACACATTTTTGATATCATTAATATGTAATATATCATAAAATTAACATACCCGTCGAAAGTTTAAAACATTTTGAGAACCAGAATTTTCACGATATCATCGTCGGTGGTGAAATTCTTCCTACCACACTGCACTTTAAGGATCAAAAACGGGATTCAGATTTTTTTTGTCTGTTCACTATCGTCTATTGTACTTATTGACAGTCTGCCAGTATTAACTTCATCTAAACATATAACCTATTTCGTCCTTGGAGTAACTGGTGAACATTTCAAGACATATAAATATTTTTTTAACAAACACGGACAACCTCGACTTTGGTAATTAAGAAGTAAGAGAAACATGATAAATGAAACAGTAAGTAGTCAATACACACTTGGGAGAAGGGGATTTATAACTGAACAATTAGGAAGTTTTAATTTACTGAACCAAATATAGTGTTATGTATGATAGTTGGTAGCCTGTGTACTGTATTAATATTATACGGATAATTAGTATCTTAATTTGATTGTATAGCAAGTTACACGTAATTGCTTTGGTGTCGAAACTTGAAATAGAACCAACGTATTAAAGTACAGGAAGCACCGCGAAAACGGTTTCGATACCCATGGCGGGCAGAGCACAGCTAGTCTATTGTATAGCTTTGTGCTCAATTCCAAAACAAGTACAGGAAGACATTTGGTATTTTATGAAACATCTCTCATACAGAAATATCTACAATATTATTTTGGACCAGTTATTATATACAAAACGTATTCTTATACTGACATATAACGATGTGTTTTTCTGGTGTCATTCTATTTAGAATCTTGTACAGTTGAGCTGTCTAAAAGTTGAAAGAATAAACACACTCTAAATTACAAAGAATAGGAAGTCATTTAGTATTTTATTTTATGTATCTAATGATGAAAAATTAATAGCAGTGTTACGGTGTAATAGCTAACCACAGAAAACACATATTTTATTAACTAACTACAAACCTTCACAGTGGAGTCTGTTTTGAAACATTGAACTATCAATAAAGACAGACCTCGAACTTAAATTATTGGTAAATAATGGAAAATGTCTTTTTGATTGTATTGAATGTACTACCTGGTAAAGATGTTTGATAATAATTAGAAGTTAGATTATGTATAAAATTTATGTTATTTTTGGTTACATATAAACTAGAGTTGCTTATTTAGCTCAAATCATTACAATTTGTTCTTATTATATAGAATTATGTTTTATTGTTTAAAAAACGTTTATAAAAGATGATAAACATTAATACACATTATGGTACATTTGGTTCACTAGAGTGTTGATGTTTAGTTGTAAAACACAATATATAATTTTTAAAAATGACGCTCTCTATTACAGAATCATTATATTTACTGTTAAAATATTACGCTTCATGTCCATGACTAATTGCAAGCCAATTTTTTATTATTCACTAGTTTCATCATTACTTAGACATTATACTATATGGTCAACATTTCTCTCAAATATTGTCGAGGTTAAATATCTTCTTATTATGTTATATTGTTATCAATCTATATATTGTCGTGTATAACGTTAAATAAATCGGTTTTTGTGGTGCTCGTCTTTTTCTGGAGCGGAAAGTTTGGTTCCCTGATGAACTCGTGAAAATAGAATCTCCTGGTTCATGGTGATTTTCCACACCCGCTGTAGCTGAGTTACTTTGAAGTTTCGCCACTCTAAACCAACGAACCAATAAACGTTACAATCATGGTTATTTTTATAAATCTTCACGTAAACCATGATGTTACAGCACACATTAAAATATTTTTGTTTTTTATTTGCACAAAACACAGAGCGAAACGATGAGAAAATCAGTTCTCTGAGAACCACCGTAAAGATAATTTCTTAATCTCAAAGTTTTTTTTAAATATATATAAGTAAAGAATACGATAAATTAACCATAACAAATAATCGGGTGTGAGTTTCGGATGTTTGAAACTGTAGAGCTTTAGACAACGGTAGAAATGACTTCTGTCATGTGACAAACAGGAGTATGCCGATACACTGAACTAAGTGTATGTATACTGTCCCCGTATGGCCAGCTTTGTTACAGAGTTCGATTCAATTCTAATGGTCGGGGATTAAATTCCGGTTTTACAAAACTTGCTGGCCCTTTCAGCTATGGAGGCGTTATAAGTGACGGTTAATCCCACAATTTGTAAATATAAAAGTAGCCAAGAGTTGGCATTGGATGGTGATGATTATTTGCCTTCCTTCTGATCTCAAACAGGTAACTTAGGGACGGTTAGAGCATATAATTCTCGAGTAGGTTTGTGGGAAATTTAAAAGTCAAACAAACAAACGAACAGAGTGTCTGCATCATTTAGGGAAGAAAAATCATCTACGTAGTTCGTATACTTTTAGTAAAATAAAATAAATGTCTATATAGACACTTGTGCGGTGTGTTCTAATATTAAAATAATTAAGTATTGTCTATAATGTTGTCCATCGAGGCTCGTTTATTCTAACTTTACAACAGATACGTGTGCTCTACACGATTTATTGATATATAAAATATTTGTGAATATCCATTATATATAAATTGTGTGTACGGGAGTTGAAATGGGTCTTCACTATTTACATGGTAATATTCATTCCACCCTAATAACACTTCATTTCCATTTACAGTTTCAAAGTTATTTCCCAACTACATGAGGCACGTTAACAGAATTTT